>NC_068433.1:11741133-11923633 GCF_023373465.1 Oncorhynchus keta
TTAACACTCCCTGAGGTTCTCTTTAGAGTGGTGTTAACACTCCCTGAGGTTCTCTTTAGAGTGGTGTTAACACTCCCTGAGGTTCTCTTTAGAGTGGTGTTAACACCCCCCCGTTTCTTCTCATGGAAAATTGTATTTTGCGGCTGCCATTGTTAGGGGAGAATCTACCACAGTTGTGAAACGCCACGGGCCGTTGCTCGCGGCTACGCCACAAAGGCAGTGAAGGACCACTTTGCCATGGCAACATGGAAATATGTGCCTAATTCATAAAAGGGAGGAGCGATAAAACCATTTCTGTGTGTTATTTTACGGTCAGAAATGATGTGTCACTGTGTCGTGATCAAAGCAGTGGATTTGGGACGTGGAGCAATACTCCCAAAGGGTCAAGGTTAACCTAGACACACGTCCTGCAGGACTGGACCAGATTACTACTAGCAGTAACACCGTATGCATCCATCTAGATTGGGGAAAAGCTCAATGCAAAATCAATACGATGACTCTAAACTACACTTACTGGCCAAAAGGGAAATGGTAACTGAACAAACTTAAAAGGCTGAGTTCTGATATACACACTAACATACTGCTGTAACTGAATGATGCTATGTATTGGGCCTGCGTTCTAGTAGCCACAGTCTATTTAGCTCGATGACCAGGGCGAAAGAGGACCATTAACAGTCTGCAGCCTCAACTCTCAGCCACTCCGACGAGGCCCAGCCAAACCGCGAACTGACAAACACTAACCGTTATTGATAAACACAGATGAATCACCAAAATGCTTCCTCAGTCTATCTGCATAACGTCCCATTAGCCCATGTCTTTAACCTCTAAAAGAGGGGCGTTCTACTAAGCTAACACAGGGAATTGTTTTAAGATGACCAAAAATATTGAAAAAAAATGATTTGATAAAAGAATGAATTTAACTACTGTAGCCCATAGAAACGCAATGAATAACACACTCATAAAAGAGCCAGTCCAAAAACAAGTCGAAGAGGAATAAGGATTTTAAGTGTATGTCCTATACCTAGGAGACATATTGTATTTAACCCCTTATTTTTGTTGGCAGAAAATTACCGACATACACTAAATATACAAAGGTATGTGGACACGCCTTCAAATGAGTGGATTCGACTATTTCAGCCACACCTGTTGTTGACAGGCGTATACAATCGAGCACACAGCCATGCAATCTCCAGAGACAAACATCGGCAAAAGAATGACCTTACTGAAGAGCTCAGTGACTTTCAACGTGGCACCATCATAGGATGCCACCTTTCCAACAAGTCAGTTGGTCAACTGTAAGTGTTGTTATTGTGAAGTGGAAACGTAACAACAGTCTGTCCTCGGTTGCCACAGTTACTACCGAGTTCCAAACTGCCTCTGGAAGCAACGTCAGCACATGAACTGTTCGTCTTCATGAAATGGGTTTCCATGGCCGAGCAGCCGCACACAATCCTAAGATCACTATAGGCAATGCCAAGCGTCGGCTGGAGTGGTGTAGAGCCCACCGCCATTGGACTCTGGAGCAGTGGAAACGTTCTCTGGAGTGATGAATCACGCTTCACCATCTGGCAGTCCCAATGGATGAATATGGGTTTGGCGGATGCCAGGAGAATGCTACCTGCCAGAATGCATAGTGCCAACTGTACAGTTTGGTGGAGGAGGATTAATGGTCTGGGGCTGTTTTTCATGGTTTGAGTGAAAGGAAATCCTAACGCTACAGCATACAATTACAATCTAGATGATTCTGTGCTTCCAACTTTGTGGTAACAGTTTGCAGAAGGTTTTTTCCTGTTTCAGCATGACAATGCCCCTGCGCCCAAAGTGAGGTTCATACAGAAATGGTTTGTTGAGATCGGTGTGGAAGAACTTGACATCACGGAATCCTGACCTGAACCCCATCGAACACCTTTGGGATGAATTGGAATGCCGACTGCGAGCCATGGCCTAATCGCACAACATCAGTGCACGAAGCAAATGGAAGCAAGTCCCCGCAGCAATGTTCAAACATCTAGTGGAAAGCCTTCCCAGAGGAGTGGGGGCTGTTATAGCAGCAAAGGGGGGGACCAACTCCATATTAATGCTCATGATTTTGGAATGAGATGTACGACAAGCATTTGTCCACATACTTTTGGTCATGTAGTGTA
The DNA here is from genome assembly GCF_023373465.1 of Oncorhynchus keta. Classification (NCBI taxonomy): domain Eukaryota; kingdom Metazoa; phylum Chordata; class Actinopteri; order Salmoniformes; family Salmonidae; genus Oncorhynchus; species Oncorhynchus keta. The sequence goes on from NC_068433.1 coordinate 11,743,278, forward strand.
CTTGCATTCAATTTTTAAATGGGTACCGGGTTACCTTCGGACGAGTCCCGTGACACTTGTGGGGGTCATATTAGTTTGTAGCCCAAACGGTTTAGATGCTACAGACAGAAGTTGGCACATCGGCTGGTAGTGACAGCAGACGGGTCCCGTGGGGCTTTTCGGGGGTCGTAGAGCAAATCCTATTCGTGAGAGTCTCATCTTTCCATAGACTGGTCATATTACTTTGTAAGGCAAACCGTTTGGATGAAGGCCGATTTATACCACTGTAGCTCGGCCATCTTCCAAGGAAGCCTGACATAGGAGGCCTGACATAGGAGGCCTGACATAGGAGGCTTGACATAGGAAGCCTGACATAGGAAGCCTGACATAGGAAGCTTGACATAGGAAGCCTGACATAGGAAGCCTGACATAGGAGGCCTGACATAGGAGGCCTGACATAGGAGGCCTGACATAGGAAGCCTGACATAGGAAGCCTGACATAGGAAGCCTGACATAGGAAGCTTGACATAGGAAGCCTGACATAGGAAGCCTGACATAGGAGGCCTGACATAGGAAGCCTGACATAGGAAGCCTGATATAGGAGGCCTGACATAGGAAGCCTGACATAGGAGGCCTGACATAGGAAGCCTGACATAGGTTGCCTGACATAGGAAGCTTGACTTCGGCGGATGTGGTGGATTGAGACGCAGCCCATTCAAAGAACAGATTGTGACGTGTATGTCAAAACTCTTCAAACCCTTCCTGCTTTCTTCAATACTCTCTCCATCTACACTCATTTATCTTCCCCCTCTCTCCATCTACACTCATTTATCTTCCCTCTCTCTCCATCTACACTCATTTATCTTCCCTCTCTCTCCATCTACACTCATTTATCTTCCCTCTCTCTCTCTCTCTCCATCTACACTCATTTATCTTCCCTCTCTCTCTCTCCATCTACACTCATTTATCTTCCCCCCTCTCTCTCTCATCTACACTCATGTATCTTCCCTCTCTCTTTCTCCATCTACACTCATCTTCCCCCTCTCTCTCTCTCTCTCCATCTACACTCATTTATCTTCCCTCTCTCTCTCTCTCTCCATCTACACTCATTTATCTTCCCCCTCTCTCTCTCTCTCTCTCTCCATCTACACTCATGTATCTTCCCTCTCTCTCTCTCTCCATCTACACTCATCTTCCCCCTCTCTCTCTCTCTCCATCTACACTCATCTTCCCCCTCTCTCTCTCTCTCTCCATCTACACTCATCTTCCCCCCTCTCTCTCTCTCTCTCTCTACACTCATCTTCCCCCTCTCTCTCTCTCTCTCCATCTACACTCATCTTCCCCCTCTCTCTCTCTCTCTCTCCATCTCCACTCATCTTCCCCCTCTCTCTCTCTCTCTCTCCATCTACACTCATCTTCCCCCTCTCTCTCTCTCTCTCCATCTACACTCATCTTCCCCCTCTCTCTCTCTCTCTCTCCATCTACACTCATCTTCCCCCTCTCTCTCTCTCTCTCCATCTACACTCATCTTCCCCCTCTCTCTCTCTCTCTCTCCATCTACACTCATCTTCCCCCTCTCTCTCTCTCTCTCCATCTACACTCATCTTCCCCCTCTCTCTCTCTCTCTCTCCATCTACACTCATCTTCCCCCTCTCTCTCTCTCTCTCTCCATCTACACTCATCTTCCCTCTCTCTCTCTCTCTCTCCATCTACACTCATCTTCCCCCTCTCTCTCTCTCTCTCCATCTACACTCATCTTCCCCCTCTCTCTCTCTCTCTCCATCTATACTCATTTATCTTCCCTCTCTCTCTCTCCATCTATACTCATGTATCTTCCCTCTCTCTCTCTCCATCTACACTCATCTTCCCCCTCTCTCTCTCTCTCCATCTACACTCATGTATCTTCCCTCTCTCTCTCTCCATCTACACTCATCTTCCCCCTCTCTCTCTCTCTCTCCATCTATACTCATGTATCTTCCCTCTCTCTCTCTCCATCTACACTCATCTTCCCCCTCTCTCTCTCTCTCCATCTACACTCATGTATCTTCCCTCTCTCTCTCTCCATCTACACTCATCTTCCCCCTCTCTCTCTCTCTCCATCTACACTCATGTATCTTCCTCTCTCTCTCTCCATCTATACTCATTTATCTTCCCTCTCTCCATCTACACTCATCTTCCCCCTCTCTCTCTCTCTCTCTCTCCATCTATACTCATTTATCTTCCCTCTCTCTCTCTCCATCTACACTCATCTTCCCCCCCTCTCTCTCTCTCTCTCTCTCTCTCTCCATCTACACTCATTTATCTTCCCTCTCTCTCTCTCCATCTACACTCATCTTCCCCCTCTCTCTCCATCTATACTCATTTATCTTCCCTCTCTCCATCTACACTCATCTTCCCCCTCTCTCTCTCTCTCTCTCTCCATCTATACTCATTTATCTTCCCTCTCTCTCTCTCCATCTACACTCATCTTCCCCCTCTCTCTCTCTCTCTCTCTCTCTCTCTCTCTCCATCTACACTCATTTTCCCCCTCTCTCTCTCTCTCTCCATCTACACTCATTTTCCCCCTCTCCATCTACACTCATTTATCTTCTCTCTCTCTCCATCTACACTCATTTATCTTCTCTCTCTCTCCATCTACACTCATTTATCTTCTCTCTCTCTCTCTCTCTCTCCATCTACACTCATTCTCCCTCTATCCATTTATCAACCCCCCTACCTCTTTCTCCATCTATGTACTTACTCCCTCATCTACCCTCTCTTTCCCTTCCCCATCTACCCTCCCCCTCTCCCCTCCCCTTCTCCCTCTTCTCCCTCCCCCTCTCCCCATCTACCCTCCCCTTCTCCTTCCGCCATCTACCCTCCCTCTCTCCCTCCCCATCTACCCTCCCTCTCCATCTACCCCTCTCTCCCACCCCATCTACCCTCCCTCTCTCTCCTCATCCCCCTCTCTCCCACCCCATCTACCCCCCTCTCTCTCCTCACCCCCCCATCTTCCCTCCCTTTCTCCATCTCTATACTCCCTTTCTCTCATCTATAACTAACTCAAAGACGTGGCTCCACCCCAGAACCTTATCACATTTCCTCTGGGAAACACTGCTTTGTGGTGAACTCATTTTCTGGCAAGACCACAGGCCCACTAAACTCCACAACCGCTCCCCCACCCCTCCTAACCCGTACGAAAACTCCCCACTGCACCAAGGGAGGACAAGAGAATAAAAGAAAGCTGAGCGAGTGGAACACTTCTAGACTTCAAGACTGTAAAAGGCAGAGATATGAAGAGAAGGGAGAACGAAAGAGTCCGATCTTGACAATTGAACAATAAGCTCTGTAGGCAAAATATGGCACTTCACGTCTCGACCTCGAAATACAAAAGCCGGAGGTTAGGTTTGCGTTGGTGTTGTGGGACTGTCGGTGTTGGAAGGTCCTAACCTCTCAGCATTATCAGAATGTGCTCATTTCATCCTTAAAAAGGTAGCAACAACAGCAACATTAATAACTCTCAAGATATGATTGTTTTAGCTCTGCGTTTTGAAACTCAATGTGAGTTACTTGAGATGGAGACGGGAGGTTGTGACTCCATCACTCTGTTATGAAATGATGTAAGAGATTAGAGGTACTCAAGGTCTGATCAAGTACTTTGGACACACACACACACACACCTACTTTTCAATTGTTTTCACTACCTCAACAACCAACAGCATTTCGTATCACACCAATATTCTGTCTTGACGAATCACACGAGCCGACTAACAGAGTGCATTGTGGTCCAAATGAATTCCAGCCTCCGATTGACCATAAACAAACAGCATCCATAAACCCCAAAGCGGTGTCGGTCCAGATGGATGTGTACGCTCTAACTAACACTGATCGTTTCCGTCTGTTCAACTTCCACAGATCTCAAACCCATCCGCTTCCTCCCATCCTATTGTTGTCTTCCACTCATCTACCACTTAGATGTATACATTTCCATTACATTTAAGTCATTTAGCAGACGCTCTTATCGAAATATTTCCCCAAAAAACTTGAGCTGCGCTTGACTGAGTGTGCCTGGAGGAATGAAACCAATGGGATAGGCCCGTCTGGTGCTCTATTTAGGATCAATCAATAATCACTGCTACAGATCTTCGCATTTGCTGCAAAATACAGACACCCTTAAAGCCAACAATTCTATTGTAAATTCCCATCCATCGTTTAGATCAACAGGTCTCTGCAGTTGGTGCCTTTGAACCCACCGATTCCATCCCTTCCAGGGAGAAGACGGTGTGTTGTTAGGGAGCTGCAGTGAGGGAGGAAAGACCTTGGTTTGGAGGCTTGACTCTGTCTAGACTGGGCTGAGGTCCACATACCAGAGACCAGTCCGTCGTCCACTCTGTCTGTCTAGACTGGGCTGAGCTCCACATACCAGAGACCAGTCAGTCGTCCACTCTGTCTGTCTAGACTGGGCTGAGCTCCACATACCAGAGACCAGTCCGTCGTCCACTCTGTCTGTCTAGACTGGGCTGAGCTCCACATTCCAGAGACCAGTCAGTCGTCCACTCTGTCTGTCTCGACTGGGCTGAGCTCCACATACCAGAGACCAGTCAGTCGTCCACTCTGTCTGTCTAGACTGGGCTGAGCTGCACATACCAGAGACCAGTCAGTCATCCACTCTGTCTGTCTGTCTAGACTGGGCTGAGCTGCACATACCAGAGACCAGTCAGTCATCCACTCTGTCTGTCTGTCTAGACTGGGCTGAGCTGCACATACCAGAGACCAGTCAGTCGTCCACTCTGTCTGTCTAGACTGGGCTGAGCTCCACATACCAGAGACCAGTCAGTCGTCCACTCTGTCTGTCTAGACTGGGCTGAGCTCCACATACCAGAGACCAGTCCGTCGTCCAACCTGTCTGTCTAGACTGGGTTGAGCTCCACATACCAGAGACCAGTCCGTCGTCCACTCTGTCTGTCTAGACTGGGCTGAGCTCCACATACCAGAGACCAGTCAGTCGTCCACTCTGTCTGTCTAGACTGGGCTGAGCTCCACATACCAGAGACCAGTCCGTCGTCCACTCTGTCTGTCTAGACTGGGCTGAGCTCCACATACCAGAGACCAGTCAGTCGTCCACTCTGTCTGTCTAGACTGGGCTGAGCTCCACATACCAGAGACCAGTCAGTCGTCCACTCTGTCTGTCTAGACTGGGCTGAGCTCCACATACCAGAGACCAGTCAGTCGTCCACTCTGTCTGTCTAGACTGGGCTGAGCTCCTCATACCAGAGACCAGTCAGTCGTCCACTCTGTCTGTCTAGACTGGGCTGAGGTCCACATACCAGAGACCAGTCAGTCGTCCACTCTGTCTGTCTAGACTGGGCTGAGCTCCACATACCAGAGACCAGTCAGTCGTCCACTCTGTCTGTCTAGACTGGGCTGAGGTCCACATACCAGAGACCAGTCAGTCGTCCACTCTGTCTGTCTAGACTGGGCTGAGGTCCACATACCAGAGACCAGTCAGTCGTCCACTCTGTCTGTCTAGACTGGGCTGAGCTCCACATACCAGAGACCAGTCAGTCGTCCACTCTGTCTGTCTAGACTGGGCTGAGGTCCACATACCAGAGACCAGTCAGTCGTCCACTCTGTCTGTCTAGACTGGGCTGAGGTCCACATACCAGAGACCAGTCCGTCATCCACTCTGTCTGTCTAGACTGGGCTGAGCTCCACATACCAGAGACCAGTCCGTCGTCCACTCTGTCTGTCTAGACTGGGCTGAGGTCCACATACCAGAGACCAGTCCGTCATCCACTCTGTCTGTCTAGACTGGGCTGAGCTCCACATTCCAGAGTCCAGTCAGTCATCCACTCTGTCTGTCTAGACTGGGCTGAGCTCCACATACCAGAGACCAGTCCGTCGTCCACTCTGTCTGTCTAGACTGGGCTGAGCTCCACATTCCAGAGTCCAGTCAGTCGTCCACTCTGTCTGTCTAGACTGGGTTGAGTTCCACATACCAGAGACCAGTGTAATTCGCTGTCTGTCTGTCTAGACTGGGCTGAGCTCCACATACCAGAGACCAGTCAGTCGTCCACTCTGTCTGTCTAGACTGGGCTGAGCTCCACATTCCAGAGTCCAGTCAGTCGTCCACTCTGTCTGTCTAGACTGGGCTGAGCTCCACATACCAGAGACCAGTCAGTCGTCCACTCTGTCTGTCTAGACTGGGCTGAGCTCCACATTCCAGAGTCCAGTGTAATTCGCTGTCTGTCTGTGTAGGAGGAGTAGTCAGTGTTGTGTCAATGTGTTTGCCGTTGTGGCAGTTTGGATGCACTGAGGGGACAGACGCAGGCCGACTCCCAGTTTGTCTCGATATAGAATAAAACTTGATTGTTTATAGAGGACATTGATACATTCACTCTCAACTGACCGCTGTCCCAACTCTATTGGATAGACACAGTAAGTATATATCCTGATACATTCACTCTCAACTGACCGCTGTCCCAACTCTATTGGATAGACACAGTAAGTATATATCCTGATACATTCACTCTCAACTGACCGCTGTCCCAACTCTATTGGATAGACACAGTAAGTATATATCCTGATACATTCACTCTCAACTGACAGCTGTCCCAACTCTATTGGATAGACACAGTAAGTATATATCCTGATACATTCACTCTCAACTGACCGCTGTCACAACTCTATTGGATAGATACAGTAAGTATATATCCTGATACATTCACTCTCAACTGACAGCTGTCCCAACTCTATTGGATAGATACAGTAAGTATATATCCTGATACATTCACTCTCAACTGACCGCTGTCACAACTCTATTGGATAGACACAGTAAGTATATATCCTGATACATTCACTCTCAACTGACCGCTGTCCCAACTCTATTGGATAGACACAGTAAGTATATATCCTGATACATTCACTCTCAACTGACCGCTGTCCCAACTCTATTGGATAGATACAGTAAGTATATATCCTGATACATTCACTCTCAACTGACCGCTGTCCCAACTCTATTGGATAGATACAGTAAGTATATATCCTGATACATTCACTCTCAACTGACCGCTGTCCCAACTCTATTGGATAGATACAGTAAGTATATATCCTGATACATTCACTCTCAACTGACCGCTGTCCCAACTCTATTGGATAGATACAGTAAGTATATATCCTGATACATTCACTCTCAACTGACCGCTGTCCCAACTCTATTGGATAGATACAGTAAGTATATATCCTGATACATTCACTCTCAACTGACCGCTGTCCCAACTCTATTGGATAGACACAGTAAGTATATATCCTGATACATTCACTCTCAACTGACCGCTGTCCCAACTCTATTGGATAGATACAGTAAGTATATATCCTGATACATTCACTCTCAACTGACAGCTGTCACAACTCTATTGGATAGATACAGTAAGTATATATCCTGATACATTCACTCTCAACTGACCGCTGTCCCAACTCTATTGGATAGACACAGTAAGTATATATCCTGATACATTCACTCTCAACTGACCGCTGTCCCAACTCTATTGGATAGACACAGTAAGTATATATCCTGATACATTCACTCTCAACTGACCGCTGTCACAACTCTATTGGATAGATACAGTAAGTATATATCCTGATACATTCACTCTCAACTGACCGCTGTCCCAACTCTATTGGATAGACACAGTAAGTATATATCCTGATACATTCACTCTCAACTGACCGCTGTCCCAACTCTATTGGATAGACACAGTAAGTATATATCCTGATACATTCACTCTCAACTGACCGCTGTCCCAACTCTATTGGATAGACACAGTAAGTATATATCCTGATACATTCACTCTCAACTGACCGCTGTCCCAACTCTATTGGATAGATACAGTAAGTATATATCCTGATACATTCACTCTCAACTGACCGCTGTCCCAACTCTATTGGATAGATACAGTAAGTATATATCCTGATACATTCACTCTCAACTGACCGCTGTCCCAACTCTATTGGATAGATACAGTAAGTATATATCCTGATACATTCACTCTCAACTGACCGCTGTCCCAACTCTATTGGATAGATACAGTAAGTATATATCCTGATACATTCACTCTCAACTGACCGCTGTCCCAACTCTATTGGATAGATACAGTAAGTATATATCCTGATACATTCACTCTCAACTGACCGCTGTCCCAACTCTATTGGATAGACACAGTAAGTATATATCCTGATACATTCACTCTCAACTGACCGCTGTCCCAACTCTATTGGATAGATACAGTAAGTATATATCCTGATACATTCACTCTCAACTGACAGCTGTCACAACTCTATTGGATAGATACAGTAAGTATATATCCTGATACATTCACTCTCAACTGACCGCTGTCCCAACTCTATTGGATAGACACAGTAAGTATATATCCTGATACATTCACTCTCAACTGACCGCTGTCCCAACTCTATTGGATAGACACAGTAAGTATATATCCTGATACATTCACTCTCAACTGACCGCTGTCACAACTCTATTGGATAGATACAGTAAGTATATATCCTGATACATTCACTCTCAACTGACCGCTGTCCCAACTCTATTGGATAGACACAGTAAGTATATATCCTGATACATTCACTCTCAACTGACCGCTGTCCCAACTCTATTGGATAGACACAGTAAGTATATATCCTGATACATTCACTCTCAACTGACCGCTGTCACAACTCTATTGGATAGACACAGTAAGTATATATCCTGATACATTCACTCTCAACTGACCGCTGTCCCAACTCTATTGGATAGACACAGTAAGTATATATCCTGATACATTCACTCTCAACTGACCGCTGTCCCAACTCTATTGGATAGACACAGTAAGTATATATCCTGATACATTCACTCTCAACTGACCGCTGTCCCAACTCTATTGGATAGACACAGTAAGTATATATCCTGATACATTCACTCTCAACTGACCGCTGTCACAACTCTATTGGATAGATACAGTAAGTATATATCCTGATACATTCACTCTCAACTGACCGCTGTCCCAACTCTATTGGATAGACACAGTAAGTATATATCCTGATACATTCACTCTCAACTGACCGCTGTCCCAACTCTATTGGATAGACACAGTAAGTATATATCCTGATACATTCACTCTCAACTGACCGCTGTCACAACTCTATTGGATAGACACAGTAAGTATATATCCTGATACATTCACTCTCAACTGACCGCTGTCCCAACTCTATTGGATAGACACAGTAAGTATATATCCTGATACATTCACTCTCAACTGACCGCTGTCCCAACTCTATTGGATAGACACAGTAAGTATATATCCTGATACATTCACTCTCAACTGACCGCTGTCCCAACTCTATTGGATAGACACAGTAAGTATATATCCTGATACATTCACTCTCAACTGACCGCTGTCCCAACTCTATTGGATAGACACAGTAAGTATATATCCTGATACATTCACTCTCAACTGACCGCTGTCCCAACTCTATTGGATAGACACAGTAAGTATATATCCTGATACATTCACTCTCAACTGACCGCTGTCCCAACTCTATTGGATAGACACAGTAAGTATATATCCTGATACATTCACTCTCAACTGACAGCTGTCCCAACTCTATTGGATAGACACAGTAAGTATATATCCTGATACATTCACTCTCAACTGACCGCTGTCCCAACTCTATTGGATAGATACAGTAAGTATATATCCTGATACATTCACTCTCAACTGACAGCTGTCCCAACTCTATTGGATAGACACAGTAAGTATATATCCTGATACATTCACTATCAACTGACAGCTGTCCCAACTCTATTGGATAGACACAGTAAGTATATATCCTGATACATTCACTCTCAACTGACCGCTGTCACAACTCTATTGGATAGACACAGTAAGTATATATCCTGATACATTCACTATCAACTGACAGCTGTCCCAACTCTATTGGATAGACACAGTAAGTATATATCCTGATACATTCACTCTCAACTGACAGCTGTCCCAACTCTATTGGATAGACACAGTAAGTATATATCCTGATACATTCACTCTCAACTGACCGCTGTCCCAACTCTATTGGATAGACACAGTAAGTATATATCCTGATACATTCACTCTCAACTGACAGCTGTCCCAACTCTATTGGATAGACACAGTAAGTATATATCCTGATACATTCACTCTCAACTGACAGCTGTCCCAACTCTATTGGATAGACACAGTAAGTATATATCCTGATACATTCACTCTCAACTGACCGCTGTCCCAACTCTATTGGATAGACACAGTAAGTATATATCCTGATACATTCACTCTCAACTGACCGCTGTCCCAATTCTGTCTATTGGATAGACACAGTAAGTATATATCCTGATACATTCACTCTCAACTGACAGCTGTCCCAACTCTATTGGATAGACACAGTAAGTATATATCCTGATACATTCACTCTCAACTGACCGCTGTCCCAACTCTATTGGATAGACACAGTAAGTATATATCCTGATACATTCACTCTCAACTGACCGCTGTCCCAACTCTATTGGATAGACACAGTAAGTATATATCCTGATACATTCACTCTCAACTGACCGCTGTCCCAACTCTATTGGATAGACACAGTAAGTATATATCCTGATACATTCACTCTCAACTGACCGCTGTCCCAACTCTATTGGATAGACACAGTAAGTATATATCCTGATACATTCTCTCAACTGACAGCTGTCCCAACTCTATTGGATAGACACAGTAAGTATATATCCTGATACATTCACTCTCAACTGACAGCTGTCCCAACTCTATTGGATAGACACAGTAAGTATATATCCTGATACATTCACTCTCAACTGACCGCTGTCCCAACTCTATTGGATAGACACAGTAAGTATATATCCTGATACATTCACTCTCAACTGACCGCTGTCCCAATTCTATTGGATAGACACAGTAAGTATATATCCTGATACATTCACTCTCAACTGACAGCTGTCCCAACTCTATTGGATAGACACAGTAAGTATATATCCTGATACATTCACTCTCAACTGACCGCTGTCCCAACTCTATTGGATAGACACAGTAAGTATATATCCTGATACATTCACTCTCAACTGACCGCTGTCCCAACTCTATTGGATAGACACAGTAAGTATATATCCTGATACATTCACTCTCAACTGACCGCTGTCCCAACTCTATTGGATAGACACAGTAAGTATATATCCTGATACATTCACTCTCAACTGACCGCTGTCCCAACTCTATTGGATAGACACAGTAAGTATATATCCTGATACATTCACTCTCAACTGACCGCTGTCCCAACTCTATTGGATAGACACAGTAAGTATATATCCTGATACATTCACTCTCAACTGACCGCTGTCCCAACTCTATTGGATAGACACAGTAAGTATATATCCTGATACATTCACTCTCAACTGACCGCTGTCCCAACTCTATTGGATAGACACAGTAAGTATATATCCTGATACATTCACTCTCAACTGACCGCTGTCCCAACTCTATTGGATAGACACAGTAAGTATATATCCTGATACATTCACTCTCAACTGACCGCTGTCCCAACTCTATTGGATAGACACAGTAAGTATATATCCTGATACATTCACTCTCAACTGACCGCTGTCCCAACTCTATTGGATAGACACAGTAAGTATATATCCTGATACATTCACTCTCAACTGACCGCTGTCCCAACTCTATTGGATAGACACAGTAAGTATATATCCTGATACATTCACTCTCAACTGACCGCTGTCCCAACTCTATTGGATAGACACAGTAAGTATATATCCTGATACATTCACTCTCAACTGACCGCTGTCCCAACTCTATTGGATAGACACAGTAAGTATATATCCTGATACATTCACTCTCAACTGACCGCTGTCCCAACTCTATTGGATAGACACAGTAAGTATATATCCTGATACATTCACTCTCAACTGACCGCTGTCCCAACTCTATTGGATAGACACAGTAAGTATATATCCTGATACATTCACTCTCAACTGACCGCTGTCCCAACTCTATTGGATAGATACAGTAAGTATATATCCTGATACATTCACTCTCAACTGACCGCTGTCCCAACTCTATTGGATAGACACAGTAAGTATATATCCTGATACATTCACTCTCAACTGACCGCTGTCCCAACTCTATTGGATAGACACAGTAAGTATATATCCTGATACATTCACTCTCAACTGACCGCTGTCCCAACTCTATTGGATAGACACAGTAAGTATATATCCTGATACATTCACTCTCAACTGACCGCTGTCCCAACTCTATTGGATAGACACAGTAAGTATATATCCTGATACATTCACTCTCAACTGACCGCTGTCCCAACTCTATTGGATAGACACAGTAAGTATATATCCTGATACATTCACTCTCAACTGACCGCTGTCCCAACTCTATTGGATAGACACAGTAAGTATATATCCTGATACATTCACTCTCAACTGACCGCTGTCCCAACTCTATTGGATAGACACAGTAAGTATATATCCTGATACATTCACTCTCAACTGACCGCTGTCCCAACTCTATTGGATAGACACAGTAAGTATATATCCTGATACATTCACTCTCAACTGACCGCTGTCCCAACTCTATTGGATAGACACAGTAAGTATATATCCTGATACATTCACTCTCAACTGACAGCTGTCCCAACTCTATTGGATAGACACAGTAAGTATATATCCTGATACATTCACTCTCAACTGACAGCTGTCCCAACTCTATTGGATAGACACAGTAAGTATATATCCTGATACATTCACTCTCAACTGACCGCTGTCCCAACTCTATTGGATAGACACAGTAAGTATATATCCTGATACATTCACTCTCAACTGACCGCTGTCCCAACTCTATTGGATAGACACAGTAAGTATATATCCTGATACATTCACTCTCAACTGACCGCTGTCCCAACTCTATTGGATAGACACAGTAAGTATATATCCTGATACATTCACTCTCAACTGACCGCTGTCCCAACTCTATTGGATAGACACAGTAAGTATATATCCTGATACATTCACTCTCAACTGACCGCTGTCCCAACTCTATTGGATAGACACAGTAAGTATATATCCTGATACATTCACTCTCAACTGACCGCTGTCCCAACTCTATTGGATAGACACAGTAAGTATATATCCTGATACATTCACTCTCAACTGACCGCTGTCCCAACTCTATTGGATAGACACAGTAAGTATATATCCTGATACATTCACTCTCAACTGACCGCTGTCCCAACTCTATTGGATAGACACAGTAAGTATATATCCTGATACATTCACTCTCAACTGACCGCTGTCCCAACTCTATTGGATAGACACAGTAAGTATATATCCTGATACATTCACTCTCAACTGACCGCTGTCCCAACTCTATTGGATAGACACAGTAAGTATATATCCTGATACATTCACTCTCAACTGACCGCTGTCCCAACTCTATTGGATAGATACAGTAAGTATATATCCTGATACATTCACTCTCAACTGACCGCTGTCCCAACTCTATTGGATAGATACAGTAAGTATATATCCTGATACATTCACTCTCAACTGACCGCTGTCCCAACTCTATTGGATAGATACAGTAAGTATATATCCTGATACATTCACTCTCAACTGACCGCTGTCCCAACTCTATTGGATAGATACAGTAAGTATATATCCTGATACATTCACTCTCAACTGACCGCTGTCCCAACTCTATTGGATAGACACAGTAAGTATATATCCTGATACATTCACTCTCAACTGACCGCTGTCCCAACTCTATTGGATAGACACAGTAAGTATATATCCTGATACATTCACTCTCAACTGACCGCTGTCCCAACTCTATTGGATAGACACAGTAAGTATATATCCTGATACATTGCATTAAGTAGTCCAACAGCACAAGGAACTAATGAATGTTTGAAGACGTTCTTCTCGGCCATGGGCATTCTGAAGCGCCGGCCAGAGGGAAGCCTCACGAACTGAGGGTGTAGAGGGCGTGGAGGGGTCTCTAGGAGAGAAAGACTACATTTCCCAAGATGCTTTGGGTTTTTCTTTAGGTTGAGGGCCTGTGGCTATTGTCTCTACATACATCAAGCAAGTGTACTGTTCTGGAGGAGGGTTGATGCCAGAAGAGCCGAGCACATAGACACATGGTTCCAATCATTGGTTGTCCATGTCAGCTGTACACCTTCCAACACACTGACCTTACTAAAACAGTGTCCACACAGACAGCATTCATCTGCTCCTCTTAAATCCATGCAGGACAAACACACACGCACACACAGGCACGCACACACACAGGCACGCACACACACAGGCATGCACACACACAGGCACGCACACACACAGGCACACACACACACAGGCACACACACACACAGGCACACACACACACAGGCACACACAGCACGCACACAGGCACGCACACACACAGGCACACACACACACAGGCACACACACACACAGGCACACACAGGCACCCACAGGCAGCACACACACAGGCACACACACACACACAGGCACACACACACACACACACAGGCACACACACACACAGGCACACATAGGCACGCACACACAGGCACGCACACACACACACAGGCACACACACACACAGGTCCACACACACACACAGGCATCTGCACACACACATCACACACACACACACACACACAGGCACACACAGGCACGCACACACACAGGCACGCACACACACAGGCACACACACACAGGCACGCACACACAGGCACACACACACAGGCACGCACACACACAGGCACGCACACACAAGCACATACACACAGGCACATACACACAGGCACGCAAACACAGGCACGCACACACACAGGCACACACACACACAGGCACACACACACACAGGAACGCACACACACAGGCACACACAGGCACAGGCACATACACACAGGCACATACACACAGGCACATACACACAGGCACGGGCAGAGGTCAAGGTAAGGTCAAATTGGTCCCAGACGTCCCCGGAGATGAAAGGAGCAACACAGTACACAGTACAGAGGGGTGCAGCACAGTAGATACCCATCAGCCTCTCTGCTGCTCCGGGTTGTCCTGACTTGGCATCAGTGGACCTGGTTTAGCCTGGATCAGCCTAGTTTACATGGGTGCACCATACCATCATATATATCCATTTTTAAAGAGGCACGTGCCTATAATTCTCTGTTGTCTTAAGTCTGTGTGTTCGTTGTATTTAGGTTGTAGTAGTGATGTGGCCGGCCAAAATACGTTGTATGTTCCTGGGTGAACAACACAACAAGGCGTTTCCTTCCATCTCCATGACCTCACTGCAATTCCAATATCAAGTTTCAATGTCACATGCACAAGTACAGTGACACGCCTTTCTTGCAAACTCAAAAGCCAACAATTCAGTAATCAACAACAAAGTAGAAGAAAAACACACCAGAAATAAGAATAGGAAATAAATACATAATAAAGTAAGCAAGCAAACTAAACTCAGCGAAAAAAGACCCTCTTTCAAAGATAGTTTGTAAAAATCCAAATAACTTCACAGATCTTCACTGTAAAGGGTTTAAACACTGTTTCCCATGCTTGTTCAATGAACCATAAACAATTAATGAACCTGTGGAACGGTCGTTAAGACACTAACAGACGGTAGGCAATTAAGGTCACAGTTATGAAAACTTAGAACACTAAAGAGGCCTTTCTAGTGACTCTGAAAAACACCAAAAGAAAGATGCCCAGGGTCCCTGCTCATCTGCGTGAACGTGCCTTAGGCATGCTGCAAGGAGGCATGAGGACTGCAGATATGGCCAGGGCAATAAATTGCAATGTCCGTACTGTGAGATGCCTAAGACAGCGCTACAGGGGGACAGGACGGACAGATGACCGTCCTTGCAGTGGCAGACCACGAGTAACAAGACCTGCACAGGATCGGTACATTCGAACATCACACCTGCGGGACAGGTACAGGATGGTAACAACAACTGCCTGAGTTACACCAGGAACGCACAATCCCTCCATCAGTGCTCAAGACTGTCCGCAATAGGCTGAGAGAGGCTGGACTGAGGGCCTGTAGGCCTGTTGTAAGGCAGACATCATCGGCAACAACAATGCCTATGGGCATAAACCCACTGTCGCTGGACCAGACAGGACTGGCAAAAAGTGCTCTTCACTGACGAGTCGCGGTTTGTCTCACCGGGGGTGATGGTCTGATTTGCGTTTATCGTAGAAGGAATGAGCGTTACACTGAGGCCTGTACTCTGGAGTGGGATCGATTTGGAGGTGGGGGGGCCGTCATGGTCTGGGGCGGTGTGTCACAGCATCATCGGACTGAGCTTGTTTTCATTGCAGGCCATCTCAACGCTGTGTGTTACAGGGAAGACATCCTCCTCCCTCATGTGGTACCCTTCCTGCAGGCTCATCCTGACATGACCCTCCAACATGACAATGCCACCAGCCATACTGCTCGTTCTGTGCATGATTTCCTGCAAGACAGGAATGTCAGTGTTCTGCCATGGCCAGCAAAGAGCCCGGATCTCAATCCCATTGAGCACGTTTGGGACCTGTTGGATCAGAGGATGAGGGTTAGGTCCATTCCCTCCAGAAATGTCTGGGAACTTGCAGGTGCCTTGGTGGAAGAGTGGGGTAACATCTCAAAGCAAGAAATGGCTAATCTGGTGCAGTCCATGAAGAGGAGATGCACTGCAGTACTTAATGCAGCTGGTGGCCACACCAGATACTGACACCCCCCCTGAAGTTGACAGTGAAAGGGGGGAGGTAGATATGTATAGGGGTAAGGGGACAGGGATACTGGAGTGATGGAGGTAGATATGTGTAGGGGTAAGGAGACAGGGATACTGGAGTGATGGAGGTAGATATATATAGGGGACAGGGATACTGGAGTGATGGAGGTAGATATATATAGGGGACAGGGATACTGGAGTGATGGAGGTAGATATATATAGGGGACAGGGATACTGGAGTGATGGAGGTAGATATGTATAGGGGTAAGGAGACAGGGATACTGGAGTGATGGAGGTAGATATATATATATATATATATATATATATATAGGGGACAGGGATACTAGAGTGATGGAGGTAGATATATATAGGGGACAGGGATACTAGAGTGATGGAGGTAGATATATATAGGGGACAGGGATACTAGAGTGATGGAGGTAGATATATATAGGGGACAGGGATACTAGAGTGATGGAGGTAGATATATATATATAGGGGACAGGGATACTGGAGTGATGGAGGTAGATATGTATAGGGGTAAGGAGACAGGGATACTGGAGTGATGGAGGTAGATATATATAGGGGACAGGGATACTGGAGTGATGGAGGTAGATATATATAGGGGACAGGGATACTGGAGTGATGGAGGTAGATATATATAGGGGACAGGGATACTAGAGTGATGGAGGTAGATATATATATATAGGGGACAGGGATACTGGAGTGATGGAGGTAGATATGTATAGGGGTAAGGAGACAGGGATACTGGAGTGATGGAGGTAGGGGGACAGGGATACTGGAGTGATGGAGGTAGATATATATAGGGGTAAGGAGACAGGGATACTGGAGTGATGGAGGTAGATATATATAGGGGACAGGGATACTGGAGTGATGGAGGTAGATATATATAGGGGACAGGGATATTGGAGTGAGGGAGGTAGATATATATATAGGGGACAGGGATACTGGAGTGATGGAGGTAGATATGTATAGGGGTAAGGTGACAGGGATACTGGAGTGATGGAGGTAGATATATATAGGTGACAGGGATACTGGAGTGATGGAGGTAGATATATATAGGGGACAGGGATACTGGAGTGATGGAGGTAGATATGTATAGGGGTAAGGTGACAGGGATACTGGAGTGATGGAGGTAGATATATATAGGGGTAAGGTGACAGGGATACTGGAGTGATGGAGGTAGATATATATAGGTGACAGGGATACTGGAGTGATGGAGGTAGATATGTATAGGGGTAAGGTGACAGGGATACTGGAGTGATGGAGGTAGATATATATAGGGGTAAGGTGACAGGGATACTGGAGTGATGGAGGTAGATATATATAGGTGACAGGGATACTGGAGTGATGGAGGTAGATATGTATAGGGGTAAGGTGACAGGGATACTGGAGTGATGGAGGTAGATATGTATAGGGGTAAGGTGACAGGGATACTGGAGTGATGGAGGTAGATATATATAGGGGTAAGGTGACAGGGATACTGGAGTGATGGAGGTAGATATATATAGGTGACAGGGATACTGGAGTGATGGAGGTAGATATATATAGGGGTAAGGTGACAGGGATACTGGAGTGATGGAGGTAGATATGTATAGGGGTAAGGTGACAGGGATACTGGAGTGATGGAGGTAGATATGTATAGGGGTAAGGAGACAGGGATACTGGAGTGATGGAGGTAGATATGTATAGGGGTAAGGTGACAGGGATACTGGAGTGATGGAGGTAGATATATATAGGGGTAAGGTGACAGGGATACTGGAGTGATGGAGGTAGATATGTATAGGGGTAAGGTGACAGGGATACTGGAGTGATGGAGGTAGATATGTATAGGGGGAAGGGGACAGGGATACTGGAGTGATGGAGGTAGATATGTATAGGGGTAAGGTGACAGGGATACTGGAGTGATGGAGGTAGATATGTATAGGGGAAGGGGACAGGGATACTGGAGTGATGGAGGTAGATATGTATAGGGGGAAGGGGACAGGGATACTGGAGTGATGGAGGTAGATATGTATAGGGGGAAGGGGACAGGGATACTGGAGTGATGGAGGTAGATATGTATAGGGGGAAGGTGACAGGGATACTGGAGTGATGGAGGTAGATATGTATAGGGGTAAGGTGACAGGGATACTGGAGTGATGGAGGTAGATATGTATAGGGGTAAGGAGACAGGGATACCGGAGTGATGGAGGTAGATATGTATAGGGGTAAGGTGACAGGGATACTGGAGTGATGGAGGTAGATATATATAGGTGACAGGGATACTGGAGTGATGGAGGTAGATATGTATAGGGGTAAGGTGACAGGGATACTGGAGTGATGGAGGTAGATATATATAGGGGTAAGGTGACAGGGATACTGGAGTGATGGAGGTAGATATATATAGGTGACAGGGATACTGGAGTGATGGAGGTAGATATGTATAGGGTAAGGTGACAGGGATACTGGAGTGATGGAGGTAGATATGTATAGGGGTAAGGTGACAGGGATACTGGAGTGATGGAGATAGATATGTATAGGGGTAAGGTGACAGGGATACTGGAGTGATGGAGATAGATATGTATGGGGTAAGGTGACAGGGATACTGGAGTGATGGAGGTAGATATATATAGGGGTAAGGTGACAGGGATACTGGAGTGATGGAGGTAGATATGTATAGGGGTAAGGTGACAGGGATACTGGAGTGATGGAGGTAGATATGTATAGGGGGAAGGGGACAGGGATACTGGAGTGATGGAGGTAGATATGTATAGGGGGAAGGTGACAGGGATACTGGAGTGATGGAGGTAGATATGTATAGGGGTAAGGTGACAGGGATACTGGAGTGATGGAGGTAGATATATATAGGGGTAAGGAGACAGGGATACTGGAGTGATGGAGGTAGATATATATAGGGGTAAGGAGACAGGGATACTGGAGTGATGGAGGTAGATATATATAGGGGACAGGGATACTAGAGTGATGGAGGTAGATATATATAGGGGTAAGGAGACAGGGATACTGGAGTGATGGAGGTAGATATGTATAGGGGTAAGGAGACAGGGATACTGGAGTGATGGAGGTAGATATGTATAGGGGTAAGGAGACAGGGATACTGGAGTGATGGAGGTAGATATGTATAGGGGTAAGGAGACAGGGATACTGGAGTGATGGAGGTAGATATATATAGGGGTAAGGAGACAGGGATACTGGAGTGATGGAGGTAGATATATATAGGGGACAGGGATACTGGAGTGATGGAGGTAGATATATATAGGGGACAGGGATACTGGAGTGATGGAGGTAGATATGTATAGGGGTAAGGGGACAGGGATACTGGAGTGATGGAGGTAGATATATATAGGGGACAGGGATACTAGAGTGATGGAGGTAGATATATATAGGGGACAGGGATACTGGAGTGATGGAGGTAGATATGTATAGGGGTAAGGGGACAGGGATACTGGAGTGATGGAGGTAGATATATATATAGGGGACAGGGATACTGGAGTGATGGAGGTAGATATATATAGGGGACAGGGATACTGGAGTGATGGAGGTAGATATATATAGGGGACAGGGATACTGGAGTGATGGAAGTAGATATATATAGGGGACAGGGATACTAGAGTGATGGAGGTAGATATATATAGGGGACAGGGATACTGGAGTGATGGAGATAGATATGTATAGGGGTAAGGGGACAGGGATACTGGAGTGATGGAGGTAGATACTAGGCAACATGATATAAGATAAACAGAGTATCAGCAGCTTGTATGTGAGTGGGTGTGTGTAGGGTCAGTATAAATGTATGTGCATATTATGTGTGAGTGAGCAGATGATGAAGTGTGAGTGTGGGGGGGAGGGGGCTGTGAGTGTGCATAGAGACAGTGCAGAGATTGGGGAAAAAAGGTCAATAAAGATAGAAGGTTAATAACTCAGATCGTCTGCGTAGCTAATTTGTTATCTATTTATAAGTAATTCAAGAGCCTGCTGGCGACAGACTTCATGCGCACACACACACACACACACCAGAGAAGCCAAGCCAACGCTTGGGCGTTTCAATCATTGGCTGACTTCTTTCTCTCTGAGCCTTGACTTTGGCCTGTCTAGTCCTCTGAGCCATGACTTTGGCCTGTCTAGTCCTCTGAGCCATGACTTTGGCCTGTCTAGTCCTCTGAGCCATGACTTTGGCCTGTCTAGTCCTCTGAGCCATGACTTTGGCCTGTCTAGTCCTCTGAGCTATGACTTTGGCCTGTCTATCTCTCTGAACCATGACTTTGGCCTGTCTAGTCCTCTGAGCCATGACTTTGGCCTGTCTAGTCCTCTGAGCTATGACTTTGGCCTGTCTATCTCTCTGAACCATGACTTTGGCCTGTCTAGTCCTCTGAGCCATGACTTTGGCCTGTCTAGTCCTCTGAGCCATGACTTTGGCCTGTCTAGTCCTCTGAGCCATGACTTTGGCCTGTCTAGTCCTCTGAGCCATGACTTTGGCCTGTCTATCTCTCTGAGCCATGACTTTGGCCTGTCTAGTCCTCTGAGCCATGACTTTGGCCTGTCTAGTCCTCTGAACTATGACTTTGGCCTGTCTATCTCTCTGAACCATGACTTTGGCCTGTCTAGTCCTCTGAGCCATGACTTTGGCCTGTCTAGTCCTCTGAGCTATGACTTTGGCCTGTCTATCTCTCTGAACCATGACTTCGGCCTGTCTATCTCTCTGAGCCATGACTTTGGCCTGTCTAGTCCTCTGAGCCATGACTTTGGCCTGTCTAGTCCTCTGAGCTATGACTTTGGCCTGTCTAGACCTCTGAGCTATGACTTTGGCCTGTCTATCTCTCTGAACCATGACTTTGGCCTGTCTATCTCTCTGAACCATGACTTTGGCCTGTCTATCTCTCTGAACCATGCCTTTTGCCTGTCTAGTCCTCTGAGCTATGACTTTGGCCTGTCTATCTCTCTGAACCATGACTTTTGCCTGTCTAGTCCTCTGAGCTATGACTTTGGCCTGTCTATCTCTCTGAACCATGACTTTTGCCTGTCTAGTCCTCTGAGCTATGACTTTGGCCTGTCTATCTCTCTGAACCATGACTTTGGCCTGTCTAGTCCTCTGAGCTATGACTTTGGCCTGTCTAGTCCTCTGAGCCATGACTTTGGCCTGTCTATCTCTCTGAACCATGACTTTGGCCTGTCTAGTCCTCTGAGCTATGACTTTGGCCTGTCTAGTCCTCTGAGCCATGACTTTGGCCTGTCTAGTCCTCTGAGCCATGACTTTGGCCTGTCTAGTCCTCTGAGCTATGACTTTGGCCTGTCTAGTCGTCTGAGCTATGACGTTGGCCTGTCTATCTCTCTGAACCATGACTTTGGCCTGTCTAGTCCTCTGAGCTATGACTTTGGCCTGTCTATCTCTCTGAACCATGACTTTGGCCTGTCTATCTCTCTGAACCATGACTTTTGCCTGTCTAGTCCTCTGAGCTATGACTTTGGCCTGTCTAGTCGTCTGAGCTATGATGTTGGCCTGTCTATCTCTCTGAACCATGACTTTGGCCTGTCTAGTCCTCTGAGCTATGACTTTGGCCTGTCTAGTCCTCTGAACCATGACTTTGGCCTGTCTAGTCCTCTGAGCCATGACTTTGGCCTGTCTAGTCCTCTGAGCTATGACTTTGGCCTGTCTAGTCCTCTGAGCTATGACTTTGGCCTGTATAGTCCTCTGAGCTATGACTTTGGCCTGTCTAGCCCTCTGAGCTATGACTTTGGCCTGTCTAGCCCTCTGAGCTATGACTTTGGCCTGTCTAGTCCTCTGAGCTATGACTTTGGCCTGTCTAGCCCTCTGAGCTATGACTTTGGCCTGTCTAGTCCTCTGAGCCATGACTTTGGCCTGTCTATCTCTCTGAACCATGACTTTGGCCTGTCTATCTCTCTGAACCATGACTTTGGCCTGTCTCGTCCCCTGAGCTATGACTTTGGCCTGTCTAGTCCTCAGAGCTATGACGTTGGCCTGTCTAGTCCTCTGAGCTATGACTTTGGCCTGTCTATCTCTCTGAACCATGACTTTGGCCTGTCTCGTCCCCTGAGCTATGACTTTGGCCTGTCTAGTCCTCAGAGCTATGACGTTGGCCTGTCTAGTCCTCTGAGCTATGACTTTGGCCTGTCTATCTCTCTGAACCATGACTTTGGCCTGTCTAGTCCTCTGAGCTATGACTTTGGCCTGTCTAGTCCTCTGAGCTATGACTTAGGCATGCCCAGCTCTAGAGTCGACTGTATTCTGGTGTAGGTCCAAAAACAGTCTCCAGCACGGTCACACACTCTCTCTATGACACTGGTTTATCAGTTGGGACAGACTGACAACAAACACTGTACATTTGTGAAGGAGCTGTTGGTTACCACTCAGTGGCCATGGTCCAGCTGCCCCTAGCTGTTGGTTTACCACTCAGTGGCCATGGTCCAGCTGCCCCTAGCTGTTGGTTTACCACTCAGTGGCCATGGTCCAGCTGCCCCTAGCTGTTGGTTACCACTCAGTGGCCATGGTCCAGCTGCCCATAGCTGTTGGTTACCACTCAGTGGCCAAGGTCCAGCTGCCCATAGCTGTTGGTTACCACTCAGTGGCCAAGGTCCAGCTGCCCCTAGCTGTTGGTTACCACTCAGTGGCCACGGTCCAGCTGCCCATAGCTGTTGGTTACCACTCAGTGGCCACGGTCCAGCTGCCCCTAGCTGTTGGTTTACCACTCAGTGGCCATGGTCCAGCTGCCACTAGCTGTTGGTTACCACTCAGTGGCCACGGTCCAGCTGCCCCTAGCAGTTGGTTACCACTCAGTGGCCACGGTCCAGCTGCCCCTAGCTGTTGGTTACCACTCAGTGGCCACGGTCCAGCTGCCCCTAGCTGTTGGTTACCACTCAGTGGCCACGGTCCAGCTGCCCCTAGCAGTTGGTTACCACTCAGTGGCCACGGTCCAGCTGCCCCTAGCAGTTGGTTACCACTGTGGCCACGGTCCAGCTGCCCCTAGCAGTTGGTTACCACTCAGTGGCCACGGTCCAGCTGCCCCTAGCTGTTGGTTACCACTCAGTGACATACTCATACCAGAAGCTGTTGGTTACCACACAGTGACATACACACACACACACACACACACACACACACACACACACACACACACACACACACACACACACACACACACACACACACACACACACACACACACACACACACACACACACACACACACACACACACACACCTCATACCAGTGGCTTGTGTGAAAAACACAGGACTCTCCCCTTTCAGAACGAGCATGGCAAATGAGCCATGTTCACAGATACTGATCTAAATGTTACTCCAAAATGTTTTTATACGACCTGCCCATGTTAGTGAAACTTCAGCAAGCCCTGGTACCAGTTCTCATTCTATTTGTATTATCGTTCCTGGGAATGGGAGTGGGAGACAAGTCTGTGTTTTTAGGCAGGTGTGCTCTCACATGCAGCAATAGCTGATACGCCAGTCTCGATGCTGGGTGGGGAAAACGAGGAGAAAACGACAATTGAGTGTTGAATAGAGCAGCAATAGGAAGCTTCCAGACCTCTACACCTCTTCCCTTCTTTCTCCAACCTCACATTGAGGTGTCAATGTGGCCAAGAGGGAAGTGAGGGAGGGGTGATAGAGGGGGCAGAGGAGACCCATGCTTTTGTTGGACAGCCCCCCGAAGTGTCAGTTTGGGCTGGAATGGAACGGAAGTCTAGAATGGACCGGGGATATTGTACTGGGAGTAAACTGGAATGGAAAGGAAGTCTAGAATGGACCGGGGATATTGTACTGGGAGTAAACTGGAATGGTGAAACAGGAACACACTCACTCGCATTCTCATTCACCTCCCGAAAACATACACACACACTCATTCAGTCTAAACACACACCCACACACACACACTCACTTACTTAGTTACACGGGAAGCTTGGTCTCTGCCAGCTCCCCACAGTCAGTCCTCATTCAGTTAGTTTAAGAGGTCTTATTCACTGTCTCAAAGACACATTCAGCTGAGATCTTAAGGCTTTGTTTTACTCTGCATCAGAGGCAGTGTGAGTTTTCACTTAGTTTCTTTATTTCGTTTGCAAGATCACATCGTCGATGGAATAGAGAAAGA
Source organism: Oncorhynchus keta (assembly GCF_023373465.1). NCBI lineage: Eukaryota > Metazoa > Chordata > Actinopteri > Salmoniformes > Salmonidae > Oncorhynchus > Oncorhynchus keta. Next base: position 11,768,219 of record NC_068433.1, read on the forward strand.
CTCGGCCCTGTTAAAACGATATTTGAAAACGGAGTGATAGAGGTTTCCCATTCGTTCAATCCATAGGTTGCACCTCCGTCACGTCATTGTTATGAACGGGGCGGCAGCGTAGCCTAGTGGTTAGAGCGTTGGACTCGTAACTAGAAGGTTGCAAGTTCAAACCCCTGAGCTGACAAGGTACAAATCTGTCGTTCTACCCCTGAACAGGCAGTTAACCCACTGTTCCTAGGCCGTCATTGAAAATAAGAATTTGTTCTTAACTGACTTGCCTAGTTAAATAAAGGTTAAAAAAATATTTTAAAAATTAACATTCAAGCTGCCCTCTATCAGTGGTGCCTGAAAGCGGTGATAAGCCCATTCATTCTGGATGGAGGCTAACCACTGTTTCGTCTAAATCACACTATATTGCCTGGAAATACAATGACATTGCTAAAGTAGTCAAATATTTAGCAGGAAACAGCTTTGCCAACATTATCATGTTGTCAAATTTACTTTAGACAGATGGCAATGTTGTCAGTAGCTAGCAAAGTTTGTCAAAAAATAGCTATCAATGCTAACATTAACATTTCTTGCACTGTACCCAATGATTTATGAAAGCTTACTTGATCGGTTGTTGTTTTACAGACGTGTTTAATACGTTTTATGTAAACACTATTAGAATAGTTATGGAGATGTTGTGGTTTTAGGTAAACACTATTAGAATAGTTATGGAGATGTTGTGGTTTTATGTAAACACTATTAGAATAGTTATGGAGATGTTGTGGTTTTATGTACACACTATTAGAATAGTTATGGAGATGTTGTGGTTTTATGTAAACACTATTAGAATAGTTATGGAGATGTTGTGGTTTTATGTAAACACTATTAGAATAGTTATGGAGATGTTGTGGTTTTATGTAAACACTATTAGAATAGTTATGGAGATGTTGTGGTTTTATGTAAACACTATTAGAATAGTTATAGAGATGTTGTTGTTTTATGTAAACACTATTAGAATAGTTATGGAGATGTTGTGGTTTTATGTAAACACTATTAGAATAGTTATGGAGATGTTGTGGTTTTATGTAAACACTATTAGAATAGTTATGGAGATGTTGTGGTTTTATGTAAACACTATTAGAATAGTTATGGAGATGTTGTGGTTTTATGTAAACACTATTAGAATAGTTATGGAGATGTTGTGGTTTTATGTAAACACTATTAGAATAGTTATGGAGATGTTGTGGTTTTATGTAAACACTATTAGAATAGTTATGGAGATGTTGTGGTTTTATGTAAACACTATTAGAATAGTTATGGAGATGTTGTGGTTTTATGTAAACACTATTAGAATAGTTATGGAGATGTTGTGGTTTTATGTAAACACTATTAGAACAGTTATGGAGATGTTGTGGTTTTATGTAAACACTATTAGAATAGTTATGGAGATGTTGTGGTTTTATGTAAACACTATTAGAATAGTTATGGAGATGTTGTGGTTTTATGTAAACACTATTAGAATAGTTATGGAGATGTTGTGGTTTTATGTAAACACTATTAGAATAGTTATGGAGATGTTGTGGTTTTATGTAAACACTATTAGAATAGTTATGGAGATGTTGTGGTTTTATGTACACACTATTAGAATAGTTATGGAGATGTTGTGGTTTTATGTAAACACTATTAGAATAGTTATGGAGATGTTGTGGTTTTATGTAAACACTATTAGAATCGTTATGGAGATGTTGTGATTTTATGTAAACACTATTAGAATAGTTATGGAGATGTTGTGGTTTTATGTAAACACTATTAGAATAGTTATGGAGATGTTGTGGTTTTAGGTAAACACTATTAGAATAGTTATGGAGATGTTGTGGTTTTATGTAAACACTATTAGAATAGTTATGGAGATGTTGTGGTTTTATGTACACACTATTAGAATAGTTATGGAGATGTTGTGGTTTTATGTAAACACTATTAGAATAGTTATGGAGATGTTGTGGTTTTATGTAAACACTATTAGAATAGTTATGGAGATGTTGTGATTTTATGTAAACACTATTAGAATAGTTATGGAGATGTTGTGGTTTTATGTAAACACTATTAGAATAGTTATAGAAATGCACATCGTTATATTTGCTAACACTTGTTTATTGTCCCTCGACTCCAACCCCATTGGATGCATTGACCGGACGTGGGAGGAGCTATGTCCACACAAGGGTGCAAATGATAAACAGTCACGAAAGCTCTGACGAAAGCCGATACGTAACGCTTCATGAAGAGCAGTGACACTAGCAAGAGCAGCGTGCAGGTTTCTCTTCTTTCTCAAAATTAGCCAGCTAAAACCCGATGGCCTCCCTTCTATCTTAGCTAGCTAACATTATACTGCATCTAATGTCAATCTGGTGACATCAAAATGACGACTAACGGTTGTCCTGAAATGTCATTGTATTTCCATGCCACTGGAATGCACTTTTGATGAAATCTTCATCAGAGCTCAGTGATGATGAGTGTATTCAGTAGAATGCTCAGTTGGGCATCAGTTGAAAACAAAACGTTCAAAACAACAGTGAGGAAACCTGCAACCCATGAATAGTTCAGGTGGACTTTTTCCAAACGCGTTTATATGCCTAAAGGTCCTTGAAGCCACGGTCCCATTCTTATTTTTAAGTGTCACTTGTCATCATTCAATTTCCTCACTGTAATACAATTCGATTCACTCAGATTTACCGCTCGTTGTGCTGCTTTCCACAGCGATGTGGGAGCCGTCTCCTCGTGCAACTGTTGTCGTTCGTTATAACCGTAAATCGTGTGTCTATGACAGAATAGTGGTGGTGAGGTCATTGCATTCAACTGTGGTTAGACCAATCTCCACGTAGGGGAAGCCCACTGAGAAACTGAAGACTCAGCTAGTGACGGCAGGGCCAGGTTTGCCATCAACACTGCGGTATATTAAAAAACTAACACCACAAACAAATGAATAGTGATGAACTCAATGGGTGGAATGTATTAATTGGGAAGTGATTGATTCTGATCCTGGTTCACACTGTATGGACTGTACATCATGGATCGATTTACAACGCTGACATTGTTACACGCCAGCGCTAAATGTGTTTCCCTTTTAGCTTAGAAAACATTTGGATTGGCTAAATACAGAAGGACCGGGCTTATCCAACCACAACACGCCAATTGTGACAGACCGATGGCTTTCATTTGTTGGAGTTAGCAAATCTTCTTTTCTTTCCAAACCCCACAAGGTTTTTGTTTTTTTTACATTTCACAGACATGCAAAAAGAGTCCCTTTATGAAGACCAACTCAGTACTTGGTATGGATAGGAGTGTGTGTGTGTGTGTGTGTGTGTGTGTGTGTGTGTGTGTGTGTGTGTGTGTGTGTGTGTGTGTGTGTGTGTGTGTGTGTGTGTGTGTGTGTGTGTGTGTGTGTGTGTGTGTGTGTGTGTGTGTGTAAGAGAAAGAGGGAGAAGAGTGGGTGGGGTGGGGTGGGGAGAAGAGTGGGTAGGTTGGGGAGAGGAGGAGGTGGGTGGGTTGGGGTGGGGAGAAGAGTGGGTAGGATGGGGAAAGGAGGAGGAGAGGTGGGTGGGGAGAGGCGGAGGACGTGGGGAGAGGAGGAGGAGGGTGGGTGGGGAGAGGGGTGGGTGGGGAGAGGAGGAGGAGGTGGGTGGGGAGAGGAGGAGGAGGTGGGTGGGGGAGGAGGCGAAGGGGTGGGTGGGGAGAGGAGGAGAAGGGGTGGGTGGGGAGGAGGAGGAGGAGGAGAAGGGGGAGGAGAAGGGGTGGGTGAGGAGGAGAAGGGGTGGGTGGGGAGAGGAGGAGAAGGGGTGGGTGGTGAGAGGAGGAGAAGGAGTGGGTGGGGAGAGGAGGAGGTGGGGTGGGGAGAGAAGAGGAGGAGGTGGGTGGGGTGGGGAGGAGAAGGGGTGGGTGGGTGGGAGGAGGTGGAGGAGAAGGGGTGGGTGGGGAGAGGAGGAGGTGGGTGGGTGGGGAGAGGAGGAGAAGGGTGGGTGGGGAGAGGAGGAGGTGGGTGGGGAGAGGAGAAGGGGTGGGTGGGGAGAGGAGGAGGTGGGTGGGTGGGGGGAGAGTAGGAGGTGGGTGGGGAGAGTAGGAGGTGGGTGGGGGAGAGGAGAAGGGGTGGGTGGGGAGAGGAGGAGAAGGGGTGGGTGGGTGGGGAGAGGAGGAGGTGGGTGGGGAGAGGAGGAGGTGGGTGGGTGGGGAGAGGAGGAGGAGGGTGGGTGGGGGAGAGGAGGGGTGGGTGGGTGGGGAGAGGAGGAGGAGGGTGGGTGGGGAGAGGAGGAGGAGAAGGGGTGGGTGGGTGGGGAGAGGAGGAGAAGGGGTGGGTGGGTGGGGAGAGGAGGAGGTGGGTGGGTGGGGAGAGGAGAGGAGGGGGTGGGTGGGGAGAGGAGAAGGAGAAGGGGTGGGAGGAGGAGGAGGAGGAGGAGAAGGGGTGGGTGGGAGGAGGAGGAGGAGAAGGGGTGGGTGGGGAGAGGAGGAGGAGAAGGGGTGGGTGGGGAGAGGAGGAGGAGAACGTGTGGGTGGGGAGAGGAGAAGGGGTGGGGGCAGTGACACTTGCCAACATCAACACAGACGGAACTGATTTGTGTCTCAGCAGCAGGCCTGGCTATGCTTGTTCCATATTCTCCAACATAGAGCCGGAATGGAGCAGCACCACTCGCAAACCCACACTCCATGCAATGTATCCGAGAGCAACTGGAACTGGGCCATTCATCTGGCTCAAAGTAATGACATCAAATGGATGAGCTGAGTCTTGTACATGTACATGCCTAACCTGGGGGGGCAGACAGAGGATGAGAGGACACCGAGAGAGAGAGAAAGAGAGAGAGAGACAGAGAGGGAGAGAGAGCAAAAGAGACACACAGAGAGAGAGAAGGAGACACAGAGAGATAGACACAGAGAAAGAGACCAAGAGAGAGAGAGAAAGAGACACAAAGAGAGAGTGAAAGAGAGAGAGAGAGAGAGAGAGAGAGAGAGAGAGAGAGAGAGAGAGAGAGAGAGAGAGAGAGACACAGAGAGAGAAAGAGACACAGAGAGAGAGAAAGAGACAGAGAGAGAGAGACGCAAAGAGAGAGAAAGAGAGAAAGAGACACACAGAGAGAGAGACACACAGAGAGAGAAAGAGACAGAGAGAGAGAGAAAGAGACACAGAGAGAGAGAGAAAGAGACAGAGAGAAAGAGAGAAAGAGACACACAGAGAGAGAAAGAGACAGAGAGAGAGAGACACACAGAGAGAAAGAGACACACAGAGATAGAGAAAGAGACACACAGAGAGAGAGAGACAGAAAGAGAGAGAGACACAGAGAGAGAGAGAGAGAGAGAGAGAGAAAGAGAGAAAGAGACACACAGAGAGAGAAAGAGACAGAGAGAGAGAGACACACAGAGAGAAAGAGACACACAGAGAGAGAGAAAGAGACACACAAAGAGAGAGAGAGAGAAAGAGAGAGAGACACAGAGAGAGAGAGACAGAGAGAGAGAGAGAGAGAGAGAGAGAGAGAGAGAGAGAGACACACAGAGAGAGAAAGAGACACACAGAGAGAGAGACTAAGAGACACAGAGAGAGAGAGAGAGAGAGAGAAGAGAGAGAGAGAGAGAGAGAGAGAGAGAGAGAGAGAGAGAGAGAGAGAGAGAGAGAGAGAGAGAGAGAGAGAGAGAGAGAGAGAGAGAGAGAGAGAGAGAGAGAGAGAGAGAGAGAGAGAGAAAGAAAGAAAGAAAGAAAGAAAGAAAGAAAGAAAGAAAGAAAGAAAGAAAGAAAGAAAGAAAGAAAAAAAAGAAAGAGAGAGAGGCTTCAGTCAGTCTGTCACTGAACGCCTGGGGCCATTATGTCTAATCACAGCCAGCAGTGTGTGTGTGTGTGTGTGTGTCTGTGTGTGTGTGTGTGTGTGTGTGTATGCCGAATAACACTGCCAGTGACTGCAGGTCAAAGGAGGAGCTATATGTTTTGTGGTTCCCCTAGGAAAGTAGAGAGACGGGAGTATCCAACTTCCTCTCTACAGTTTCCATCCCGCCCCCTCCTGTTAATCTACAGCGATGTCAGTCAGTAGCATCAGGAAGGAACTCATTAACCCTTAGCAGACATTAACCCTGAGTATACATTAACCCCAAGTAGACATTAACCCCAAGTAGACATTAACCCCAAGTAGACATTAACCCCAAGTAGACATTAACCCCAAGTAGACATTAACCCCAAGTAGACATTAACCCAGAGTAGACATTAACCCCAAGTAGACATTAACCCCAAGTAGACATTAACCCAGAGTAGACATTAACCCAGAGTAGACATTAACCCCAAGTAGACATTAACCCCAAGTAGACATTAACCCAGAGTAGACATTAACCCCAAGTAGACATTAACCCCACGTAGACATTAACCCCGAGTAGACATTAACCCAGAGTAGACATTAACCCCAAGTAGACATTAACCCCAAGTAGACATTAACACCGAGTAGACATTAACCTCTACCAGACATGAACCCCTACCAGACATTAACCCCTAGTAGACATTAACCCCTACCAGACATGAACCCCTACCAGACATTAACCCCTACCAGACATTAACCCCTACCAGACATTAACCCCTACCAGACATTAACCCCTAGTAGACATTAACCCAGAGTAGACATTAACCCCGAGTAGACATTAACCTCTACCAAACATTAACCTCTACCAGACATTAACCCCTAGTAGACATTAACCCCGAGTAGACATTAACCCCGAGTAGACATTAACCCCGAGTAGACATTAACCCCTAGTAGACATTAACCCCTGTCCTAAAAGTAGGGCTCTGAGGTTCTCCTGACACCCTGACCGCGTGACCCGCTCAGGAAAACTCCTGTCCTGGAGTTGAGTCCAGCTTGATTAAATCAGAATGAAAGCTGTACTCACCAAGTAAAACAGTGTGTGTGTGTGTGTGTGTGTGTGTGTGTGTGTGTGTGTGTGTGTGTGTGTGTGTGTGTGTGTGTGTGTGTGTGTGTGTGTGTGTGTGTGTGTGTGTGTGTGTGTGTGTGTGTGTGTGTGTGTGTGTGTGTGTGTGTGTGTGTGTGTGTGTGTGTGTGTGTGCAGCGTTCCGTGCGGTCTTACCAGGTCCCTACCCTTACATTTACGATCTATCTACTCTCTCTCTCACTGTAAAGACACAGTAAGCAATCAGCCACACACACACACACACACACACACACACACACACACACACACACACACACACACACACACACACACACACACACACACACACACACACACACACACACACGCGCACACACACACACACACACACACACTACTGTCAACCAACGTCTCAGATATCTATCTACTCTCTCTCTCTCTCTCTCTCTCTCTCACTGTAAAGACACAGTAAGCAATCAGCCTACACACACACACTACTGTGACCCAACGTCTCAGATTTTGGCCCTTTGTCCCACAACCAAAGAATCTTGTCCAAAGAGCCAAATTAGGAAACTCTTTATGTGGTTGAGATCATTCAAGGCCACAGATTTCACAACTGTCTGCAGAAATCAACACTTCTAATATGTTCTCTCTATTCATCATACACACACAGCACTCTTTCATACACACACACACACACACACACTGGGTGGTTCAAAGTGAGGTTGATTGGGCTGGTTGGACTTAACCACCCCAATTCCTGTCTTATTAATGGATATACTGTATGAGTCTCCAAATCCCTAATGATGTATGTGTGTGTGTTAGTGACAGAGGGACTCTATCAACAGTGTCTTTCTCTGCTAATAGCACCACCCATGTGGCCAGCATATCTCCGCCCTACTCACTCAGAGGGTCTGTGTTAGCATGTTAGCATGTCAGCTGACTTTGCTAAATGATGTTATTATGCTTATTCTAGTAAGTCCAGGACTGTTGACCCAACACAATGCTATCTAGTCATTCAATGGCCAGATCCAGTCATAGTCCTAAACCAAGATTGCGGCTGCACTAGTATCCCTTCCACATATAGTAACATCATCTGAAGCTACAGAGAGAAGCCCTGGTTCGTCTCATTCTGATCCCTCTTCAGAGGGTGTGGATTTGGCCCAGAACTAGTCCGTGGCCGGTCACAGAAAGAGGGTTGCAAAACTTTAAATAAATTCCCAGATTTTCTAGAAATCCTGGTTGGAGGATTCTGGGATTCCTCCTTGTTCCATCCTGTTCTGGGGAAAACCAGTGAATTTATTGAAAGTTCCTGGAATTTGCAACAAGCCCGCCGCCGACACCCTCAGCCCTGGGTGTGTGTGTGTGTGTGTGTGTGTGTGTGTGTGTGTGTGTGTGTGTGTGTGTGTGTGTGTGTGTGTCTTTCTCCCTAACATACTACAGGGTTGATATGACTTACAGGAATGGATGAGACAAAAGACAGAGCAAGGGAGCGATAGAGGGAGAGAACAGGAGAGGGGGAGATTCAAGGTATGTGAAACAGAACCAAAGAAAGTTGAAAAACACAGCTACTTGGAGAGATTTTTCCAGAGGTCAGCATCGCAATGTAATAAATGGTACTTTCAGAGAGAGAAAGAGAAAGAGAAGAGAGAGAGAGAGAGAGAGAGAGAGAGAGAGAGAGAGAGAGAGAGACATAGAGAGAGAGAGAGCATACATAGAGAGGAGAGAGAGAGAGAGAGAGAGAGATACAGTATATATAGAGAGGGAGAGAGAGAGAGAGAGAGAGAGAGAGAGAGAGAGAGAGAGAGAGAGAGAGAGAGAGAGAGAGAGAGATACAGAGAGAGAGAGAGAGAGAGAGAGAGAGAGAGAGAGAGAGAGAGAGAGAGAGATACAGTATATATAGAGGGAGAGAGAGAGAGAGAGAGAGAGAGAGAGACAGATATAGAGAGGGAGAGAGAGAGAGAGAGAGAGAGAGAGAGAGAGAGAGAGAGAGAGAGAGAGAGAGAGAGAGATACAGTATATATAGAGGGAGAGAGAGAGATACAGAGAGAGATACAGAGGGAGAGAGAGAGAGGGAGACAGTATATATAGAGAGTATATAGAGGAGAGAGAGAGAGAGAGAGAGAGAGAGAGAGAGAGAGAGAGAGAGAGATACAGTATATATTGAGAGGGAGAGAGAGAGAGAAGGAGAGAAACTGCACTCCCGTCTCTCTAGTTTCCGAGGGGAACCATAAAACATGCAACTCTCCTTTGACCTGCAGTCACTGGCAGTGTTCGGGATACACACACACACACACACACACACACACACACACACACACACACACACACACACACACACACACACACAGGTGTGTCAGGAGTTGGTAGGTGGCGAGAGAGCAGAACCATATTGAACTCAAAACTACCCTTCTGCTTTATAGGAGACTGTAACATCCTCCAATATGATTGGACGTGACATTCACGGGACAGAGTTGTGCATGCGATCTGTGTTGAGCTCATGCAACATGTCTCAAATTGTCCAATCACATGTGGTTGAAGAATGGGGAAACAATTCCCTTCTCAAGGACAATGAACAAGTTGCGTTGCGATCTGATTGAAGACATTGCATTTCTAGTACAAATCACTACCATGCCCAATCAGTGCATTCGGAAACTATTTCCCTGGACTTTTCCCACATTTTGTTACATTCCAGCCTGGTTCTGAAATAGATTAAATGGTTGCCCCCCCCATCAATCAATACACAACACTCCACAAAGACAAAGCAAAAAAAAAGGGGTTTTAGAGTTTTTTGCAAATGTATAAAAAATATATAAATATATGAAATAGGACATTTACATACAGTCAAAAGTTTGGACACACCTACTCATTCAAGGGTTTTTATTTATTTTTACTATTTTCTACATTGTAGAATAATAGTGAAGACATCACAACTATGAAATATCACATATGGAATCATGTAGTAACCAAACAAGTGTTAAACAAATATATATATATATGTATTATATTTGAGGTTCTTCAAAGTAGCCACCTTTTGCCTTGATGGCATTCTCTCAACCACCTTCATGTGGTAGTCACCTGGAATGGATTTCAATAAACAGGTGTGCCTTGTTAAAAGTTATAATAATACATTTGAGCCAATCAGTTGTGTTGTGACAAGGTAGGGGCATTATACAGCAGATAGCCCTGTTTGGTAAAAGACCAAGTCCATATTATGGCAAGAACAGCTCAAATAAGCAAAGAGAAACGACAGCCCATCATTACTTTAAGACATGAAGGTCAGTCAAAATCCGGAAAATTTCAAGAACTTTGAAAGTTTCTTCAAGGGCAGTCGCAAAAACCATCAAGCACTTTGATGAAACTGGCTCTCATGAGGACCGCCACAGGAAAGGAAGACCCAGAGTTACCTCTGCTGCAGAGGATAAGTTCATTAGAGTCAACTGCACCTTGGATTGCAGCCCAAATAAATGCTTCAGAGTTCAAGTCACATATACATCTCAACAACAGCTGTTCAGAGGAGACTGCGTGAATCAGGCCTTCATGGTTGATTTTGCTGTAAAGAAACCACTACTAAATGACACCAATAATAAGAAGAGATTTGCTTGGGCCAAGAAACATGAGCAATGGACATTAGACCGGTGGAAATCTGTCCTTTGGTTTGATGAGTCCAAATTTGTGATTTTTGGTTCCAACCGGCATGTCTTTGTGAGACACAGAGTAGGTGAACGGATGATCTCCGCATGGTTCCCACCATGAAGCATGGAGGAGGATGGTGTGGGGATGCTTTGCTGGTGACACTGTCTGTGATTTATTTAAAATTCAAGGCACATTTAACCAGCATGGCTTACACAACATTTTGCAGCGATACGCCATCCCATCTGGTTTGCGCTTAGTGGGACTATCATTTGTTTTTCAACAGGACAATGAACCAACACACCTCCAGGCTGTGTAAGGGCTATTTGATTAAGGAGAGTGATGGAGTGCTGCATCAGATGACCTGGCCTCCACAATCACCCGACCTCAACCCAATTGAGATGGTTTAGGATGAGTTGGACCGCAGAGTGAAGGAAAATCAGCCAACAAGTGTTCAGCATATGTGGGAACTCCTTCAAGACTGTTGGAAAAGCATTCCTCATTAAGCTGGTTGAGAGAATGCAAAGAGTGGTCAAAGCTGTCATCAAGGCAAACGGTGGCTACTTTGAAGAATCTCAAATATATTTTATATTTTGATTTAACACTTTTTTGGTTACTACATGATTCCATATGTGTTATTTCATAGTTTTGATTTCTTAACTATTATTCTACATTCTAGAAAATAGTAAAAATTAAGAAAAACTCTTGAATGAGTAGGTGAGTCCAAACTTTTGACTGGTGCTGTAAGTATTCAGACCCTTTACTCAGTACTATTGTTGAAGCATCTTCGGCAGTGGTTACAGCCGATTCTTCTAAGTTAAGACTCCTCAAGCTTGGTACACCTATATTTGTGGAGTTTCTCCCATTCTTCTCTGCAGATCCTCTCAAGCTCTATCAGGCTGGATGGTGATCAGAGATGCTTGATCAGGTTCAAATCTGGGCTCTTGCTGGGCCACTCAAGGACATTCAGAGGCTTGTCCCGAAGCCACCCCTGCGTTGTCTTGGCTGTGTGCTTAGGGTCATTGTCCTGTTGGAAGGTGGACCTTTGTCCCAGTCTGAGGTCCTGAGCGCTCTGGTGCAGGTTTACATCAAGTCTCTCTATACTTTGCTTCGTTCATCTTTCACTCAATCCTGACTTGTCTCCCAGTCCCTGCCACTGAAAAACATCCCCACAGCATGATGCTGCCGCCACCGTGCTTCACCGCAGGGATGGTGCCAGGTTTCCTCCAGAAGTGACGTTTGGCATTCAAGCCAAAGAGTTCAATATTGGTTTCATCAGACCAGATAATCTTGTTTCTCGTGGTCTGAGAGTCCTTTAGCTGCCTTTTGGAAAACTCAAATTGGGCTGTCATGTGTCTTCTTCCATTTAAGAATGATATAAGTCACTGTGTTCTTAGGGACCTTCAATGCTGCCAAATGTTTTTGTTTTGGTGCCCTTACCCAGATCTGTGCCTCGACACAATCCTGTCTCAGAGCTCTACGCACAATTCCTTCCACCTCATGACTTGGTTTCTGCTCTGACAACTGTGGCACTGTCAACTGTGGGACCTTATATAGACAGGTGTGTGCCTTTCCAAATCAATGTCCAATCAATTACATTTACCACAGATGGACTCCAATCAAGTTGTAGAAACATCTCAAGGATGATCAATGGAAACAGGATGCACCTGAGCTCAATTTTGTGTCTGATAGCAAAGGGTCTGAATAATAATTGTAAATAAGGTATTTCTGTTTTTTTATATTTAATAAAATGTGCAAAAATGTTCACTTTGTCATTATGGGGTAATGTGTGTAGATGTTTTATTTAATCCATTTTAGAATAAGGCTGTAACGTAAAAAATAAAATAAAAAGTCAAGGGGTCTGAACACTTTCCGAATGCACTGCATGTGACGTAAAGGTTGTGATGTCATAGGTCAGAGAGAGAGAGCGCGATGGTGTGTGAGGTGGTCTTACGAGCCAGGGGTGTGATGTTATAGGTCAGAGAGAGAGAGCGCGATGGTGTGTGAGGTGATCTTACGAGCCAGGGGTGTGATGTCATAGGTCAGAGAGAGAGAGCGATGGTTTGTGAGGCGGTCTTACGAGCCAGGGGTGTGATGTCATAGGTCAGAGAGAGAGAGCGATGGTGTGTGAGGTGGTCTTACGAGCCAGGGGTGTGATGTCATAGGTCAGAGAGAGAGAGAGAGAGCGATGGTGTGTGAGGTGGTCTTACGAGCCAGGGGTGTGATGTCATAGGTCAGAGAGAGAGAGCGCGATGGTGTGTGAGGTGGTCTTACGAGCCAGGGGTGTGATGTCATAGGTCAGAGAGAGAGAGAGAGCGATGGTGTGTGAGGTGGTCTTACGAGCCAGGGGTGTGATGTCATCGGTCAGAGAGAGAGAGTGATGGTGTGTGAGGTGGTCTTACGAGCCAGGGGTGTGATGTCATAGGTCAGAGAGAGAGAGAGAGCGATGGTGTGTGAGGTGGTCTTACGAGCCAGGGGTGTGATGTCATAGGTCAGAGAGAGAGAGCGCGATGGTGTGTGAGGTGGTCTTACGAGCCAGGGGTGTGATGTCATAGGTCAGAGAGAGAGAGAGCGATGGTGTGTGAGGTGGTCTTACGAGCCAGGGGTGTGATGTCATAGGTCAGAGAGAGAGAGCGCGATGGTGTGTGAGGTGGTCTTACGAGCCAGGGGTGTGATGTCATAGGTCAGAGAGAGAGAGAGCGATGGTGTGTGAGGTGGTCTTACGAGCCAGGGGTGTGATGTCATAGGTCAGAGAGAGAGAGAGCGATGGTGTGTGAGGTGGTCTTACGAGCCAGGGGTGTGATGTCATAGGTCAGAGAGAGAGAGAGAGCGATGGTGTGTGAGGTGGTCTTACGAGCCAGGGGTGTGATGTCATAGGTCAGAGAGAGAGAGAGAGAGAGCGATGGTGTGTGAGGTGGTCTTACGAGCCAGGGGTGTGATGTCATAGGTCAGAGAGAGAGAGAGAGCGATGGTGTGTGAGGTGGTCTTACGAGCCAGGGGTGTGATGTCATAGGTCAGAGAGAGAGAGAGAGAGCGATGGTGTGTGAGGTGGTCTTACGAGCCAGGGGTGTGGGATCTCAGGGAGTGGCATCTGGGGGGGTGCAGAAAGGCTGCTGTGGTCCTCTGACTTGAACGAGGGCTCTGAGAGAGGAAGACAGAGAGATCGAATTACAATCAACAAACAGAAAATGCAATGGCATGGATTAGGTATGATGATAATGGTAATGAGGTAGAGTATGTGGATTGAGGGTATGAAATGGCTGTTGGTCCGGGTGAGAGTGGAGTGAGACTGTGTAAAGGTTATGTGATGGTGAAGGTTGTGGTCTTTAATGTTGAGGGTCGTGTGGAAGATGTAGGAGATGTGAGACTGTGTAAAGGTTATGTGATGGTGAAGGTTGTGGTCTTTAATGTTGAGGGCCGTGTGGAAGATGTAGGAGATGTGAGATTGTGTAAAGGTTGTGTGATGGTGAAGGTTGTGTTCTTTAATGTTGAGGGCCAGTGGAAGATGTAGGAGATGTGAGATTGTGTAAAGGTTGTGTGATGGTGAAGGTTGTGTTCTTTAATGTTGAGGGCTGTGGAAGATGACAGGAGATGTGACAATTGTGCAATGGCATGGTTGTGTGATGGTAATGGTTGTGGTCTTTAATGTTGAGGGCTGTGTGGAAGATGTAGGAGATGTGAGACTGTGTAAAGGTTATGTGATGGTGAAGGTTGTGGTCTTTAATGTTGAGGGTCGTGTGGAAGATGTAGGAGATGTGAGATTGTGTAAAGGTTGTGTGATGGTGAAGGTTGTGGTCTTTAATGTTGAGGGTCGTGTGGAAGATGTGAGATTGTGTAAAGGTTGTATGCAAGATAATGTTACAGTCACTTTATCTCTACCTACAGTATATGTACATACTGTGTGTACCTCAACTACCTCGTACCACTGCACATTGACTCAGTACTGGCACCTCGTGTGTACAGCCAAATTATTGTTACTCGTTGTGGATTTATTCCTTGTGTCATTATTATTATTTGACTATTATTTTTTCTCTCTACATTTATTGGGAACGGTCCTGTAAGTAAGCGTCTCACTGTCAGCCTGTTGTTTACGAAGCACGCAACAGATACCACTGTATTTGATAATAGCTGCGGTTGTAACCTTTAGCGGTGAGGACCCTGTGAAGGATGTTGGAGATGAGCATCTTCTTCTCCCTGACCCCAGCGCTCAGATACTCCCTGTCCAGCAGGTCCAGGAACAGACGCAGCTCACACACCAACTCCTCCATGGCTTCAAAGAGACAAAAAAAACACAGTGTTTGAATGTTAGACATCATCAGGGGTTGATGGCAATGTCTTAGTTATGGATAAGCACTAAGTTATGTGTATGAATGACATCATTGAGTTCAACAATAATGGCAATACAGTTACATCAGCCTCCTTCCTGTCTGAGGAAACAGAAGAACACCTCAGTTGTTATGCAGAAACCTTCTGTAAGACATCCACAGGGTTAGATACAGATGGAAAGGTAAACCCAGTGTTAGATACAGATGGAGAGGTAAACCCAGGGTTAGATACAGATGGAAAGTTAAACCCAGGGTTAGATACAGATGGAAAGGTAAACCCAGGGTTAGATACAGATGGAAAGGTAAACCCAGGGTTAGATACAGATGGAAAGGTAAAGCCAGTGTTAGATCCGGATGAAAAGGTAAACCCAGGGTTAGATACAGATGGAAAGGTAAAGACAGTGTTAGATCCGGATGAAAAGGTAAACCCAGTGTTAGATACAGATGAAAAGGTAAACCCAGTGTTAGATACAGATGGAAATGTAAACCCAGTGTTAGATACAGATGGATGGGTAAACCCAGTGTTAGATACAGATGGAAAGGTAAACCCAGTGTTAGATACAGATGGATGGGTAAACCCAGTGTTAGATACAGATGGAAAGGTAAACCCAGTGTTAGATACAGATGGAAAGGTAAACCCAGTGTTAGATACAGATGGAAAGGTAAACCCAGTGTTAGATACAGATGGAAAGGTAAACCCGGTGTTAGATACAGATGGAAAGGTAAACCCGGTGTTAGATACAGATGGAAAGGTAAACCCGGTGTTAGATACAGATGGAAAGGTAAACCCAGTGTTAGATACAGATGGAAAGGTAAACCCAGTGTTAGATACAGATGGATGGGTAAACCCAGTGTTAGATACAGATGGAAAGGTAAACCCAGTGTTAGATACAGATGGAAAGGTAAACCCAGTGTTAGATACAGATGGAAAGGTAAACCCAGTGTTAGATACAGATGGAAAGGTAAACCCAGTGTTAGATACAGATGGAAAGGTAAACCCAGTGTTAGATACAGATGGAAAGGTAAACCCAGGGTTAGATACAGATGGAAAGGTAAACCCAGTGTTAGATACAGATGGAAAGGTAAACCCAGTGTTAGATACAGATGGAAAGGTAAACCCAGTGTTAGATACAGATGGAAAGGTAAACCCAGTGTTAGATACAGATGGAAAGGTAAACCCAGTGTTAGATACAGATGGAAAGGTAAACCCAGTGTTAGATACAGATGGAAAGGTAAACCCAGTGTTAGATACAGATGGAAAGGTAAACCCAGGGTTAGATACAGATGGAAAGGTAAACCCAGTGTTAGATACAGATGGAAAGGTAAACCCAGTGTTAGATACAGATGGAAAGGTAAACCCAGTGTTAGATACAGATGGAAAGGTAAACCCAGTGTTAGATACAGATGGAAAGGTAAACCCAGGGTTAGATACAGATGGAAAGGTAAACCCAGGGTTAGATACAGATGGAAAGGTAAACCCAGTGTTAGATACAGATGGAAAGGTAAACCCAGGGTTAGATACAGATGGAAAGGTAAACCCAGTGTTAGATACAGATGGAAAGGTAAACCCAGGGTTAGATACAGATGGAAAGGTAAACCCAGGGTTAGATACAGATGGAAAGTTAAACCCAGGGTTAGATACAGATGGAAAGGTAAACCCAGTGTTAGATACAGATGGAAAGGTAAACCCAGTGTTAGATACAGATGGAAAGGTAAACCCAGTGTTAGATACAGATGGAAAGGTAAACCCAGTGTTAGATACAGATGGAAAGGTAAACCCAGTGTTAGATACAGATGGAAAGGTAAACCCAGTGTTAGATACAGATGGAAAGGTAAACCCAGGGTTAGATACAGATGGAAAGGTAAACCCAGGGTTAGATACAGATGGAAAGGTAAACCCAGTGTTAGATACAGATGGAAAGGTAAACCCAGTGTTAGATACAGATGGAAAGGTAAACCCAGGGTTAGATACAGATGGAAAGGTAAACCCAGGCTGGCACAACACCTGAGGAATCTCCCTCCCTGCCGTCAACGCTGATTTATAGCTCTGGGAAAATACACCTTCACCCCCCTTCATACAGCAACAAAACAATAGGTAAGGGTGTGTGTGTGTGTGTGTGTGTGTGTGTGTGTGTGTGTGTGTGTGTGTGTGTGTGTGTGTGTGTGTGTGTGTGTGTGTGTGTGTGTGTGTGTGTGTGTGTGTGTGTGTGTGTGTGTGTGTGTCTCACTGGCAGTGAAAAAAGGGTATGGTTATCTCAGGAAATGTTACGGATCGCTTCACTTCATTGAGTTTGTAGGGGTGCTATGAGGGTGTTATGCTCTGCACATCAATACAGAACCAGGCTGTAGATAAAGAACACCCCTATATCTTCCATAGTTCAGCCCTTTGAGTTCCAGTAGAGCCTGTCATAGACATGAGATTATGTAATTGCTGAGGTTGGCAGGTACAGTCTCCTCTGTTGACATGACCTTACAAGTTGTAGTTGGTTAGCTCATCATATAATCATAGGTCCTATCTGTGGGTTGTTCTGCAGAGAATTCACCAGAACCCCACGAAGACAAGAAACAAAACACACACACACACTCACTCATGATGGAACTATCTGTATCGTCTACCACCTGCAACATCAGAATTCCTCACAGACAATGCCGGTATATTTTGGATGATTCCATTAAATCAGTTTAGTTAAGGAACTATAGTGGTGTTGGGGAGGCATATTTTGATACACACACACACACACACACACACACACACACAGAAATCGGTGTGGAAGAACTTGACTGTCCTGCGCAGAGCCCTGACCTCAACCCCATCGAACACCTTTGGGATGAACTGGAACGTCGACTGTGCACCAGGCCTAATCGCCCTACATCAGTGCCAGACCTTTATAATGCTATTGTGGCTGAATGGAAGCAAGTCCCCGCAGCAATGTTCCAGCATCTAGTGGAAAGCCTTCCCAGAAGAGTGGAGGCTGTTATAGCAGCAATGTTCCAACATCTAGTGGAAAGCCTTCCCAGAAGAGTGGAGGCTGTTATAGCAGCAATGTTCCAACATCTAGTGGAAAGCCTTCCCAGAAGAGTGGAGGCTGTTATAGCAGCAATGTTCCAACATCTAGTGGAAAGCCTTCCCAGAAGAGTGGAGCAGCAAAGGGGGGGGGGATCAATTCCATATTAATACCCATGATTTTGGAATGAAATGTTACACAAGCAGGTGTCCACATACTTTTGGTCATGTGGTGTACTATCGAGTTATGCATTATTTCATTAGGTCCAGGACGACACCAGTATCGCAATATTTTTCCCATAACAAAAATAAAAACACGCAGACCAACCTGCTGTATGACCAATAATGTCTGTTAGAGCTTAGAAAATACATGTGACTCCAGATGACAACATAATGATGTTTGTTTCTAACATTTAGGGCTGTTTTCCTAAAGTTAAATCTGCTTTGTGTTTTGTTTCCTTGCCACAAAACCAACGAGTATTTGCAATACTGGTATCGTCCCGGCCCAGTATGTCATAGTAAATTATAACGTAACTATAGGCAACCTGACGGACAGCCAATGAAACGCTTCGGAATGTTCTTAGCACAACAGCACATAGTGTTTTGGGCATAGTCTCAATTCACAAAAGTACAGTACGCATTGTTTTTGCCAGACACCTGCAATGATATATTATCTAGTCGGCCCTGTAAAAGCCTGAAGGACCCCCTTTGGCTTCAATGAATGATAGTGATGTACAGTTTGAGGAAGGTGGCCCAAACTTTTGATCAGTTGTCTGGCATGGAGATTGGTGCATACCGTTGTCTTGGAAGGAGATTGGTGCATACCGCTGTCTGGCATGGGGATTGGTGCATACCGCTGTCTGGCACGGAGATTGGTGCATACCGTTGTCTTGGATGGAGATTGGTGCATACCGTTGTCTTGGATGGAGATTGGTGCATACTGCTGTGTGGCACGGAGATTGGTGCATACCGTTGTCTTGGATGGAGATTGGTGCATACCATTCTCTGGCACGGAGATTGGTGCATACCGTTGTCTTGGATGGAGATTGGTGCATACCGTTGTCTGGCACGGAGATTGGTGCATACCGCTGTCTGGCACGGTTATTAGTGCATACCGCTGTCTGGCACGGAGATTGGTGCATACCGTTGTCTTGGATGGAGATTGGTGCATACCGTTGTCTTGGATAGAGATTGGTGCATACCGTTGTCTGGCATGGAGATTGGTGCATACTGCTGTCTGGCACGGAGATTGGTGCATATCGTTGTCTGGGAGAGACATTTGATTTAATTTGACATGTATGAGGTTAAAACACACTCTCATATTTCACTCTGAGCCACGGACAATACTGAGAGTCTCTCCCTCTCTCGATACAAAGAGCAACTTTCACACATTCCTGTTTTAATCGTATTATCCTATGAGAGAGGTAAAGGCCAGGGGGGAGAGAGAGGTAGAGGCCAGGAGGGAGAGAGAGGTAGAGGCCAGGGGGGAGAGAGAGGTAGAGGCCAGGGGGGAGAGAGAGGTAGAGGCCAGGAGGGAGAGAGAGGTAGAGGCCAGGAGGGAGAGAGAGGTAGAGGCCAGGGGAGAGAGAGAGGTAGAGGCCATGGGAGAGAGAGAGGTAGAGGCCAGGAGGGAGAGAGAGGTAGAGGCCAGGGGGGAGAGAGAGGTAGAGACCAGGGGGGAGGTAGAGGCCAGGAGGGAGAGAGAGATAGAGGCCAGGGGGGAGAGGAAGGTAGAGGCCAGGGGGGAGAGGAAGGTAGAGGACAGGAGGGGAGAGAGAGGGAGAGGTAGTGGCCAGGAGGGAGAGGTAGAGGCCAGGGGGGAGAGAGAGGTAGAGGCCAGGAGGGAGAGGTAGAGGCCATGAGGGAGAGAGAGGTAGAGGCCTGGGGGGAGAGGTAGAGACCAGGGGGGAGAGAGAGGTAGAGGCCAGGGGGGAGAGAGAGGTAGAGGCCAGGGGGGAGAGAGAGGTAGAGACCAGGGGGGAGAGAGAGGTAGAGACCAGGGGGGAGAGAGAAGTAGAGACCAGGGGGGAGAGAGAGGTAGAGGCCAGGTGGGAGAGAGAGGTAGAGGCCAGGGGGGAGAGAGAGGTAAAGGCCAGGAGGGAGAGAGAGGTAGAGGACAGGGGGAGAGAGAGGTAAAGGCCAGGAGGGAGAGAGAGGTAGAGGCCTGGGGGGAGAGGTAGAGGCCAGGGGGAGAGAGAGGTAGAGGCCAGGGGGGAGAGAGAGGTAGAGGCCAGGGGGGAGAGAGAGGTAGAGACCAGGGGGGAGAGAGAGGTAGAGACCAGGGGGAGAGAGAAGTAGAGACCAGGGGGAAGAGAGAGGTAGAGGCCAGGGGGGAGAGAGAGGTAGAGGCCAGGAAGAGAGAGGTAGAGGCCAGGGGGGAGAGAGAGGTAGAGGCCAGGGGGGAGAGAGAGGTAAAGGCCAGGAGGGAGAGAGAGGTAGAGGACAGGGGGAGAGAGAGGGATATAGAGGGGGGAGACAAAGCCAGACAGACACACAGAGAGGGAGAGAGAGAGAGAGAGAGAGAGAGAGAGAGAGAGAGAGAGAGAGAGAGAGAGAGAGAGAGAGAGAGAGAGAGAGAGAGAGAGAGAGAGAGAGAGGGAGAGAGAGAGAGAGAGAGAGAGAGAGAGAGAGAGAGAGAGAGAGAGAAGGAGAGAGAGTCATAGGGCATAACCTAGGACTAAACAAGCACCTCAATATCAGGCTGAAATAGTCGTTGGTTACTTTCTGCCCTTTAGAAACAGATTTTTGATCAGTTTTCCAAACCCCAGACCAACTATTAGTCATGCTGGACAACGTCATTACAGCAGTCTTGGACCAGTTGTGTAAATGGCAACAACAACACAAAAGTGCATGACAGCATACATGGGTTCCAGCCTGTCTTACTGAACACGTGTTGTAGCCAGGAGTCTTCAGAGTTTTGTATTGTATTGGTGAGCTCATGCCTTTGGACAGAGAAAGACTGAATGGTTTAGCTGACTTCCAACAGGGGTGGTCAAAACGCGTGTTAGGGGAGCAACAATATGCATTAACATCCCAGATGGCTTCAGGGAATTAGAAGTAGGTGGTGTGGAGTGAAGAGGACCACCCTCAAACAATCCTTTAGGGCTATGAACTAAAACAGTAAACCACGCAAACAAACCACCCACTCACTCACTCCCTCTCTCTCCCTCTCTCACCCCCGCCCCCTCTCTCCCTCCCATCTCTCTCTCTCTCGCCCCCATCCCCCTCTCTTCCTCCCTCACTCACCCCCCCCTCTCTCTCCCTCCCTCGCCCCCCCCCTCTCTCTTTCTCCCCCTCTCTCGCCAACACAGCACTCTACACTAAACACAACTCCCCATGTCAACAGGCTCCGATGCCAAAAGATAGCTTCTGGCTGGGCCTTCCAGAAACACTAAACCCCCTCTTGAGTCAAGATGTGAACACACCTAGAACCTACAGGAGAATGTCTCAGCTCGGGGGGACAGTCAGTCATGATTATTGGACCAAGCAAGAGAGGTAAAGGGTTGTGAGGAAGATCACGGGGGCCAGAGGGTTGACGTGTTTGGGTCTAGGTGAACATGTTTGGTTCTAGGTGAACATGTTTGGTTCTAGGTGAACATGTTTGGGTCTAGGTGAACATGTTTGGTTCTAGGTGAACATGTTTGGTTCTAGGTGAACATGTTTGGTTCTAGGTGAACATGTTTGGTTCTAGGTGAACATGTTTGGGTCTAGGTGAACATGTTTGGTTCTAGGTGAACATGTTTGGTTCTAGGTGAACATGTTTGGTTCTAGGTGAACATGTTTGGTTCTAGGTGAACATGTTTGGGTCTAGGTGAACATGTTTGCGTCTAGGTGAACATGTTTGGTTCTAGGTGAACATGTTTGGGTCTAGGTGAACATGTTTGGGTCTAGGTGAACATGTTTGCGTCTAGGTGTTCGGTTCCAGGTCAACGTGTTCGGTTCCAAGTGAACGTGTTCGGTTCCAGGTGAACGTGTTTGGGTCTAGGTGAACATGTTTTCGGACAAGGTCTTGTTTGGGCCTAGATCTACAGTTGAACTTGAGACCGTCTACTTTCACTGACATAAACACCAGTCTTCTTTTTAAAATTAAATGTTGCAGTGCCCTAATTTAAAACGGACTGACTGTATACACCCGCCCACCATACTTTATTTAGTGTGTGTCTGTCTGTCTATCAGTTGTTTGTGTGATGTCTGACAGGTCCTTAAACACTGCTCTACCTTCTCCTGTGACTTTGATGATAGGCCCTAGGCGGTGTGGGTATGTTGAAGAGCTGGTCCTGACTTGGAAGGCTGTCACGTCCCCAGACTAAACACAACAGACGTGTGTGCTACAGACAGACACCATTTAGAAATAAGAAACAGACCGAGACTGATAAATGCACAAATACACACCCACAAACTCAGGGCAAGAAAATCAAATCTGATGTTTTTATCTCTCACCTTAGAGACGGCATTTCCCATAACAACGTGTCACTACTTTATTAAGACACACTAAGTGATAGGCAACCTACCTACAGATGTAGGATCTTAATTTGGCCACCATGTTGTTTCAGGATATGTCCTGCACATCAGCAAAAGCAAACTTGTAGTATTCAAGGTTCTAATAATGTCCATTCATAATAATCCACACAATAATTTAGATTTTCTGTTACTGCAGGATTATTTTTCCTATTGTGAGAAAGTAGTCAAATTAAAGATCCTACATCTGTATGCACAACTCAACGAAACCCATCAAAGCACAGGAAGAAAAGTGGGTGTTTTTAGACTAATTAGAGAGAGCACCATCATCATCCATCCTATAACCAGTCTCTAATGGGTACTACAACTACTAATCTAAACCATATATCATGTAGGTTAGATCATAAAGGTTATGTAATCTGACAAATCTGTTTGAGAAACCTGAGCCAAGCTTCTGAGGGAGCACTGGAGTTCTTGGCTCATTTCAAAGTACCAAGCAGTAGTCTGCTGCTCCACTTTGATGTACGATGATGGATCCCGCCCGGACTCCATGTGTTGACTGAGCTAATGGGCATGAGATACTCCAGACCTGGACCAATGACAGGCTGTTTATATGTGCACTGCACCCATGACCCACTAGACATAGTTTGTGTGCAGTGCAGGTATGCTTGAGTTCACTATTCCATAGAACGTCAATCTCAATCAGCTAATGCTGTATATAAAGTGTAATTGTGGGATATAGGGTACAACCACATAATATGTTGCTCTGTGGGAAGAATGTTGCACTTGGACGGTGGTGACGTTAATTGGCGTGGTTTATGGTCTGGCATCATCATGGTTACCCCCCTCGCGCCAGTCGCCACCACACAACAGGGCATCGCTGGCTCCTTATTTTCAACCCCAACACACACACAAACACGACAGCCTGGCTCTTCCAGATGACCCCCCTCCTTCTCCTTCTGCCCTGGGCCCGGTTTCCCAAAAGCATCTTAAGGCTAAGTTCATCGTTAGAACCTTTCGCAGGAGCATCATTAAATCTCCAAGCTGCTTCCCAAACCGTCATTTTTAACGTTGCACTTGAAAACGCTCGTAATATAACCCGTGCCCCAGGCCACTCGTAGATCAACGAAGTGCGTCGTTAGATGCATTTTTTGCCCTCACTTTATACACAGAAGATCCCCGCTAAACAGAATCACATGGTTTATCCGTCTCTCTGTTACCGCTGATAAATTCAGAACAAAGTTTACTAGAAATACAAAGTTACCAGTGTCTTTGCAATTGATACAAACACGTAATGTAGGCTATAAAAATATGCTTTAAATGAAAAACCCGAGAAGACTGCATTAAAATCTAAAACGGTAGGCCTGTTTCAATCATATTGAAATAAATGTGACGTTCCATCAATTGAGTTCTATTTTTCTACTTGTTTTTCTTTCACCTTTATTTAACCAGGTAGGCTAGTTGAGAACACCTTTATTTAACCAGGTGGGCTAGTTGAGAACACCTTTATTTAACCAGGTAGGCTAGTTGAGAACACCTTTATTTAACCAGGTAGGCTAGTTGAGAACACCTTTATTTAACCAGGTAGGCTAGTTGAGAACACCTTTATTTAACCAGGTAGGCTAGTTGAGAACACCTTTATTTAACCAGGTAGGCTAGTTGAGAACACCTTTATTTAACCAGGTAGGCGAGTTGAGAACACCTTTATTTAACCAGGTAGGCCAGTTGAGAACACCTTTATTTAACCAGGTAGGCTAGTTGAGAACAAGTTCTCATTTACAACTGTGACCTGGCCAAGATAAAGCAAAGCAGTGCGACACATACAACAACACAGAGTTACACATGGAATAAACAAACGTACAGTCAATAACACAATAGCAAAGGCTATATACAGTGAGTGTAAATGAAATAAGATGAGGGAGTTAAGGCAATAAATAGGGCATAGTGGCAAAATAATTACAATTTAGCAATTCAACACTGGAGTGAAAGATGTGCAGAAGATGAACGTGCAAGTAGAGATACTGGGGTGCAAAATAAATAACACTATGGGCATGAGGTAGTTGGGTGGACTATTTACAGATGGGCTATGTACAGGTGCAATGATGTGTGAGCTGCTCTGACAACTGATGCATAAAGTATGTGAGGGAGATATGAGTCTCCAGTTTCAGTGATTTTTGCAGTTCGTTCCAGTCATTGGCAGCAGAGAACTGGAAGGAAAGGCTGCCAAATGAGGAATTGGCTTTGGGGGTGACCAGTGAAATATACCTGCTGGAGCGCGTGCTACGGGTGGGTGCTGCTATAATGACCAGTGAGCTGAGATAAGGCGGGGCTTACCTAACAAAGACTTATAGATGACCTGGAGCCAGTGGGTTTGGCGACGAATATGAAGCGAGGGCCAGCCAACGAGAGCATACAGGTCGCGGTGGTGGGTAGTATATGGGGCTTTGGTGACAAAACAGATGGCACTGTGATATACTACATCCAATTTGCTGAGTAGAGTGTTGGAGGCTATTCTGTAAATGACATTGCCAAAGTCAAGGATCGGTGGGATAGTCAGTTTTATGTTTGGCATCATGAGTGTTGCGAAATAGGAAGCCGATTCTAGATTTAATTTTGGATTGGAGATGCTTAATGTGAGTCTGAAAGGAGAGTTTTTACAGTCTAACCAGACACCTAGGTGTTTGTAGTTATCCACGTATTCTAAGTCAGAGCCGTCCAGAGTAGTGATGTTGGACAGGCGGGCAGGTAGGGGCAGTTGAAGAGCATGCATTTAGTTTTCCTTGCATTTAAGAGCAGTTGGAGGCCAAGGAAGGAGAGTTGTATGGCATTGAAGCTCGTCTGGAGGTTTGTTAACACAGTGTCCAAAGAAGGGCCAGAAGTATACAGAATGGTGTCGTCTGCGTAGAGGTGGATCAGAGAATCACCAACATCATTGATGTATACAGAGAAAAGAGTCGGCTCGAGATTTGAACCCTGTGGCACCCCCATAGAGACTGTCAGAGGACCAGACAACAGGCCCTCCGATTTGACACACTGAACTCTGTCTGAGAAGTAGTTGGTGAACCAGGCGAGGCATTCATTTGAGAAACCAATGCTGTTGAGTCTGCCGATAAGAATGCGGTGATTGACAGAGTTGAAAGCCTTGGCCAGGTCGATGAATACAGCTGCACAGTATTATATTTTATCAATGATGGTTATGATATCTTTTAGGACCTTGAGCGTGGCTGAGGTGCATTGTTGGTTAGTGTCTGTAATTTGTCTCAATATATTTCATAATGTGTCGCCTAACATTTTTTTATTTAACCTTTGTTTAACCTTTGTTTAACCAGGCAAGTCAGTTAAGAACATATTCTTATTTTCAATGACGGCCTGGGAACAGTCTGCCAGTCTGCCTGCCTGTTCAGGGGCAGAATGACAAATTTGTACCTTGTCAGCTCGGGGGTTTGAACTCGCAACCTTCCGGTTACTAGTCCAACGCTCTAACCACTAGGCTACGCTGCCGCCCCAACATGCACAATGATGTGCCAAGTCTGTAGTATTGTGCATTTGTATTGGGTAAGTATTACAATAAGCCGCCTCCATATTTGCAGCCATAGGTGTTAATATCTCTCTAGAAGCTGATCCGTCGTCAGTACTGTGAAATAATACTAATGTTAAGGAAATATTTGAATGGAGAAACTGATCCGAGAGCAGTGCTCCCCATCTTTCGATCCTCCCAGTATCGACACATGCTCTAACAACGGACTTAGCGACCGTTCTCTGCCTTGTGTTTTGGGAAACACATGTTACATCTTCGGCCGTTGTAGGAAAGAGGCAAAACACTTGTAAACCTAAATTCCATCGCTATCGGGAAACCGGGCCCTAGTCTGTTTGGATTGGGTTGGCACTTCCCTTTCTCTCTCCCTCCCTCCTTTCCTCTCTCCCTTCCTCCCTCGGTCTGGGTAAACTGAGTGCCTTACTCCTGGGTCTGAGTCGGCACATTTCCTCCAGGCAGTCCACACCCACGCTCAGAGAGAGGAAGCCCGATCTCGCGGTGTCCAGAGCGGGAAAACACGCCACCTTCATTGTGCCTCTGGAACTCTCTCTCTCTCTCTCTGGGGCCCCTGTTTGACCCAGAAAAGTTAACCTGGGGACTATTTCAGTAGATTACAATATTCCACAGCAATCAGATTTAAATGGGTAGAACAACCATGACTCTCGTGACAGATCTGCATCATATTTATACATGAATAAGCACATATACTCTGAAGACCAAATTCGGGGCCTGCAGGCCACAAACACCACAATCAAAAGGCTCTACATCATATCAAACCATGCTCAAAAAAACGCAATAAACCTTTAATAAACCACTCTTGCTTTTGAGTCCTTTCCGCTGAAAGCATACACATGTACTGTAAGATGAGAAGCACAGTGGAGGCGTTAGTGTATGATGAGAGCGTTCTCTATCGTGGTCTGTAATTACCAGGGCTCTGTCTGTGTTCCACAGGGTATGACAAGGGAACATCACCGTGGTTTATATCATCTCATCAGTGCCAAACCTATAGAGAATGATAGAGACCTCTAGTGGCCAGAAGGCTATTTTAGCATGGGCAGCGCCATTGAGGGCGCTCCACCGTGCTTCCGCCATTTTAAAGTAGTCAAATAAATCAACTGAGTGGGCATTCCTATGAGTTGTATCCTCAATGGCGCTGCGCATAGTCACAGACGCTATAATAGCACAGATAAAGATTAGTCCTCTATCTCTCTCTATGGCCAAACCACAAACATCTGAGTCAGACTGATCGACTGATCTACTGCTCAAAACCTCATCTGAGAGATGGGAAGTTGGATTCTGTAGTTCAGAGAGAGAGAGAGACGGGGAACAGAAAGAGGGGAGAGAGAGGGAAGTAGGGGAGCAAGAGACAGAAAGAGACAGAGAGAAAGCGACAGAGAGAGTGAAACTCCTCCATTATGTGTAAGAGGATAATTACAAAGCACTCAATCTGAAACCAAACCACAAAGAGGGGGATGGAGTAAGGAAAGGAGAGGAGGATAGTGGTTAGAGGCTCTGGATTTCGGTTGGACTCATCTCTCTTGGAGGAATGGAAGGATGGAAGAGACTTGGTGGTGTAGGAAGGATGTAGGAGACTTGGTGGTGCAGAGAGGATGGAGGAGACTTGGTGGTGCAGGAAGGATGGCATTCCATCCTGGACTGTTGTAAAGTCACCAGCCAATTGCATTCAACCAATAAATAAAGAAAGCCAAAGAGAATAGGAGGCAGATGAGATGACCATTCTGGTTCCCATCTCATACTTAACGTTTGTGGTAAAGATAGAGCCATCCATGTATTGGCCCAATGCCACGTTATCTACCGTGACATTAAGATTCAAGCCACTTGCCCTTTGATTGACAGCTCCAAACCAGACAGTCTTTGACGTGTTTATTCCCATTAGACTCCACCCAAACACAGACCACAACCACCCTTTCTTCTCCCATCACTTCCATTTTCAGCCATGTCGTTGTTTTTATTCCAAAAGCCACCCTTGTGCCCCTCCCTAAATCCACGACCCTACATTTGGCTGAGACAGAACCCACCCTAACCCTGTAACTCGGGTAGTTCCATCCTCCATCCAGACCACCTTCATCTGAAATCTTTGCCCCAGACAGACAAACTAACTAGCTAACCGGCTCATCCTTTTATGTAGGCTGCTAAGCCTATTACATCAGGCTAGAGGTTAATGAGAAATAATCAACAACACTTGTAGTCGTTATTGCCCCGAGGATATTACCAAAGAGTGGCAGAAGTAGTCTTTTATAATGACTCATACTGTGTGCATTTGGAGATTATATCAGATGGCCATGCAAAGCCAATGTTACATCAAGTAAAAGGGTCTTGGATTTGTATTGGATAAGGGCGCAGTTACACTATATGATGGCCACACCAAATGACAGTCATACTGAATGACAGTTACACTGTATGACACAAGTCTCATATAAATCTGAATCAAGGCCGTCAGTCACATAATGGCTCTTCGTCACATTGGAAAACCAATGTGCATAAGGCTATTAACAGGCGAGGGAGAGGGGCTAAAGGTCTCCAATTAGTGTTGGAATTAAACTCTCTGTGACTGAATGCAAGTTCAATGATTGACTTTGGTGAGCGATTATAAAAATAAATGAATCTCTCTTCTCCTCTTCATTGGATCAGGTTTTCCTGTCGTTGAAAGGTGGTCCCGATGGATTTTCTGACACGTGAAAGCCTTTAAAAATCCATCATCATTGGGGTGCTGGGTGGGGTATCCCTTTCCCCTAAAACCAGAACCAAATGGGCCAACCAACGAAGGGGGCTAAATCACTGACACCATGCCCACATCACAGGCACCCAACGCGGTGCAAATTAATGCCACATCGTCTGAGGGTTTCCGACCCAGGGGAAAACTACAATAATAAACAGAAATAAACACATTAACACTCCATTCGTATTGCTCTCAAACGGCACCTCGTAAGGGTTTATAAACAGGGACTTGCTGAAAGAAATGTATTTATTTCTAAGTGCCAAGCTAGTTGCCTGCTGCTCGTACCCCCACTGGTGAGTAGGCTGATCGCAGTACAAAAACCTAAAAACACCCTAGCTGTCCCAGCCCTCCAGCCAAAAACACACTTGTCACATGCTCACGTGGCGTGGATTTGAGATTACAGCGTTACTACACAATAGTCCTGTCGGGAACGCCACCACATGTGAAGCCGGAATACGCCGCGGAGCTCCCTGATACCACGCAGCTTCCAACCCAAGTAGGCTGGAAGAGGCTAACGCTGGAGCCAGGCTGTGTTATTGTAAGGATACAGTCTCCTGCAGACAAACAAGAGATATGGAGCCACTTGGTGTTGTCAAACCACGACTATGTTATTGACCTCGGGGAAAATCTTAAAATGACCTCTTGGTTGACCTTAAGTATCTGGTCCTATGTAACACATGAGTTGTAACACCATGGCAACCTTTTGAGTAGCACCCCGCAATAATGTGTGTAAAGTAATATGATACAAAATTGCTTGATTAGTGTAAAGCAAGCTTAATATGACACTAACTTTGATTTCAAATAAGACTGGTACATAAACATAACCATTCCGCGGCTGCTATAGAAACGAATGTTGCCCTAATTAACTGGTGGTACACTAGCAAAGGTAATGCCCCCAAATCGCTGAGCCCGTAAAACGCATGTCCAATAAAGCACCCCAAGTGCGCTTCCCTCGATAAAATGTGTCAGCGGTCACTTCGTCCAGAGTCAGTGGGCGGCAGCTGCGCCCAGCTAGAGCATAACCCAGTGATTATCCTGCGGGACTGCCTGGACGCCGTAAGGGCTGTATTGGCTTGAGGGAGGGTAAAGGACGGGGAAGGCTCAGGTTGCAACCTGCTAGGCTACTACAGTCGCAAAAGTAATTCCATGGACAACAAAACCATGATCCCAACGATACTTTCAGGAGCCGGAGGTGGCCAGCAGTCTCTCCAGCCTCCAGCTCGCAGCAACCCCCTGTGTGTCTCTCCGTGTCTCAATTATGAGAAGAAACATAACTGTATAAAGAACTGTATTCATTACACGACTTAATTGTAGCAAATCTGAAATTACATTTTACAATGCAGGACGATAATGATAACCAATAATGCATTGTTACTATTAGGATATACATTGTTATAAACCATTCATTGTATTGACAAGACAATCAATTCCCCCTATCCGCTGCTTTTCACTTCCAGTGAGCGTGTTGCCTATTGAACCGTTCCATTTTAAAACCAACAGACTATCAAGGGGTGATTGTAAATATATTTTTCAGATACATATCAATAATTTCAGCGGCCAGTTGTTGGCGCCACTGAAACAAAGCGCATGATAACGTTAAAATAGACACTCACCCCTGGAAGCGAACAAAATGGGATCGCTCCGCATCGTGGCTTCCCAGCGCATCTATTCCCCAAACAGCAAACGGAATCAGGCGCGTTCCCGGCAGCTGCTGAATATCAATACAATCCCTCTCCCCACCCGGCAGCGGCCAACGACAGACCCTCGTCTGTTTATCCGAGGATAGATTTTCCCCGCGATACCAGCTTTGAATAGCCTTTCTTCACGGTGACCAACCGGCAACGTCTCCGGTCTCGCGTATCCTTTCAAACTTTTCTCCGGCTCTTTTCTCCTCCTCTTCCCTCTTTGCTTCCTTCCGTCCTCCTTCCTCGTTCAAAACTCTCGCTAGTCAAACTGCCTGTGCCTGCATGCCCTGTTCGGCTCAGAAACAGAGCGGATCTTGTTTGAATGCTTGCATCTGCAGTTTTGCACCACGGTGCTGGCAGATCAACTATAATATAGAGAGCTAATCGTGTCTTATAAGCAAGTGCGCCGAGGGAAGACTGCGCTTTAAAATCTGTCCCCTTCACTGTTTTTCTGTATCTCCTTCGCTCTCTTCGCTGTAAAACGAGACGCAACTGTTTCTCTCCGCCCAGCGCTCTCTCTGTCTGGAAGTTTGCAGTTAGCTCAGGATAAAAATAAAAACACGTACGGCCAGAGAGGACTAGCCCCACTCTCCCCCTTTTGCTCTGCGACAGATGGGATATTGAACTCGGGCTGGCTCGCCCCTAGGGATGGGGGAAATCGGCAGCTTATGGTAATAGTAGGTCATTAAGGACCGGTCGCGTCTGTCCCTGCACCCCGCACACCCCCGCACGTACAGGGGCCGAATCGTGAAGTTGTGTCCTGTGTCCGAAGGGGAGAACAAAAGCCAGCCATGACAGATATGAAGGAGAGTGCAGCTCAAGTTGCAATACACGGATATATACATACAGTAGCAGGCCATCTACCTCCTCCAACTCACGACTCACCAGTGTAGAATAGCTTAGGTAGGTAGGTATGCTATGGAAACGCTGAACTGAAAAGTTATACCATGTGTACATTGACACATATGAAACCAAGTCACATGTAATGAAGGTCTTTGTAGACTATAAACTAAACACTTGCAGGTGTGTGCCTTGCTATCCCCCCAAAAATCCAACCTAACCTTCACTTCTACTGTATGTTAGTAGAGTAGAGTTTTGGGTTAGGTAAAATTGCCAGAAAAGGACTACCACACACATTTTGTGTTCGGAGCTGATTTCCTTAGACAGGCCTGTTAAAAGCTTTTATCTCACTCACATCTCACTTTTCTCGTTCAAGAAACAAGAAAAATGTAAACACAATATTGTAAAACAGGTTCACAGCAAGACAGGTTTACAGCAGGATAGGTGGCATGTTTACAGCAGGACAAGTTTACAAAAATGTTTAATGTTTACAGCAAACGGGTTTACAGCAGGATTGTAAAACAGGTTCGGGTTTACAGCAGGGCAGAGCAGGTTTACAGCAGGGATGGGTTTACAGCAGGACAGGTTTACAGCAGGGCAGGTTTACAGCAGGATAGGTGGCATGTTTACAGCAGGGCATGTTTACAGCAAGGACGGGTTTACAGCAGGATGGGTTTACAGCAGGGCGGGTTTACAGCAGGGCAGGTTTACAGCAGGGCAGGTTTACAGCAGGATAGGGGCAGGTTTACAGCAGGGCAGGTTTACAGCAGGGCATGTTTACAGCAGGGCAGGTTTACAGCAAGGACAGGTTTACAGCAGGATGGGTTTACAGCAGGGGCAGGTTTACAGCAGGGCATGTTTACAGCAGGGCGGGTTTACAGCAGGACAGGTTTACAGCAGGACAGGTTTACAGCAGGGCAGGTTTACAGCAGGCAGGTTTACAGCAGGACAGGTTTACAGCAGGACAGGTTTACAGCAGGGCAGGTTTACAGCAGGAAAGGTGGCAGGTTTACAGCAGGACAGGTTTACAGCAGGGCAGGTTTACAGCAGGGCAGGACAGGTTTACAGCAGGACAGGTTTACAGCAGGGCAGGCAGGGCAGGTTTACAGCAGGACAGGTTTACAGCAGGCAGGTTTACAGCAGGCAGGTTTACAGCAGGACAGGTTTGGCAGGTTTACAGCAGGGCAGGTTTACAGCAGGACAGGTTTACAGCAGGACAGGTTTACAGCAGGGCAGGTTTACAGCAGGACAGGTTTACAGCAGGACAGGTTTACAGCAGGGCAGGTTTACAGCAGGACAGGTTTACAGCAGGACAGGTTTACAGCAGGGCAGGTTTACAGCAGGACAGGTTTACAGCAGGGCAGGTTTACAGCAGGACAGGTTTACAGCAGGACAGGTTTACAGCAGGACAGGTTTACAGCAGGATAGGTGGCAGGTTTACAGCAGGACAGGTTTACAGCAGGACAGGTTTACAGCAGGGCAGGTTTACAGCAGGACAGGTTTACAGCAGGACAGGTTTACAGCAGGGCAGGTTTACAGCAGGACAGGTTACAGCAGGACGGGTTTACAGCAGGACAGGTTTACAGCAGGGCAGGTTTACAGCAGGACGGGTTTACAGCAGGACAGGTTTACAGCAGGACAGGTTTACAGCAGGACAGGTTTACAGCAGGTCAGGTTTACAGCAGGACAGGTTTACAGCAGGGCAGGTTTACAGCAGGACAGGTTTACAGCAGGACAGGTTTACAGCAGGACAGGTTTACAGCAGGACAGGTTTACAGCAGGGCAGGTTTACAGCAGGACGGGTTTACAGCAGGACAGGTTTACAGCAGGACAGGTTTACAGCAGGACAGGTTTACAGCAGGGCGGGTTTACAGCAGGGCAGGGCAGGACAGGTTTACAGCAGGGCAGGTTTACAGCAAGACAGGTTTACAGACAGGACAGGACAGGTTTAGGCCAGCAGGACAGGTTTACAGGACAGGGCAGGGCAGGTTTACAGCAGGGCAGGTTTACAGCAAGACAGGTGGCAGGTTTACAGACAGGTTTACAGCAGGACAGGTTTACAGCAGGACAGGTTTACAGCAGGACAGGTTTAGACAGGTTTACAGCAGGACAGGTTTACAGCAGCAGGGCAGGTTTACAGCAGGTTTACAGCAGGACAGGTTTACAGCAGGACAGGTTTACAGCAGGACAGGTTTACAGCAGGACAGGTTTACAGCAGGACAGGTTTACAGCAGGGCAGGTTTACAGCAGGGAAGGTTTACAGCAGGGAAGGTTTACAGCAGGGAAAGGTTTACAGCAGGGAAGGTTTACAGCAGGGCAAGTTTACAGCAGGACAGGCTGTGAGACCTGTAGTAGATCCGACATGGCATTCCTTACAGTTAGTGTATGCTGTGCATTATGGTATGTAGTCCCAGATGCCCCTTAAGTGAGTTAATTACTGTACAGGAAAGTAGTGGAAGGAGGAGTGCTTTTTGAGTTGAGAACAGACTTTAGCTAGTAGGGAAAGGGGGTTGTACAGAGGAGGCGCGGGGGGCTGCCTTAAATTGACATCCACATCTTTGGCGCCTGGGAAACAGTGGGCTGGCTGAATGACAGATTTTTACCTTTCCAGCTCGGGGATTCGATCCAGAAACCTTTCGGTTACTGGCCCAACCCTCTAACCACTAGGCTACCTGTAGTAAATAACATGACCAATAGGAGGAGTGCTTGTTGAGTTGAGAGCAGACTTTATGAAATAAAATTGCCAATGCAGATTTGACATTTTATTTAACTAGGCAAATCAGTTAAGAACAAATACTTGTTTACAATGACGGCCTACCGGGGAACAGTGGGTTAACTGCTTTGATCAGGGGCAGAACGATATATTTTTACCTCGTCAGCTCGGGATTCGATCCGGCAATCTTTTGGTTACTGGCCCAACACTCTAACCACGAGGCTACCTGCCGCCCCTACACTCTAACCACTAGGCTACCTGCCACCCCTACACTCTAACCACTAGGCTACCTGCCGCCCCTACACTCTAACCTCTAGGCTACCTGCCGCCCCTACACTCTAACCACTAGGCTACCTGCCGCCCCTACACTCTAACCACTAGGCTACCTGCCGCCCCTACACTCTAACCACTAGGCTACCTGCCGCCCCTACACTCTAACCACTAGGCTACCTGCCGCCCCTACACTCTAACCACTAGGCTACCTGCCGCCCCTACACTCAAACCACTAGGCTACCTGCCGCCCCTACACGCAAACCACTAGGCTACCTGCCGCCCCTACACTCTAACCACTAGGCTACCTGCCGCCCCTACACTCTAACCACTAGGCTACCTGCCGCCCCTACACTCTAACCACTAGGCTACCTGCCGCCCCTACACTCTAACCACTAGGCTACCTGCCGCCCCTACACTCTAACCACTAGGCTACCTGCCGCCCCTACACTCTAACCACTAGGCTACCTGCCGCCCCTACACTCTAACCACGAGGCTACCTGCCGCCCCTACACTCTAACCACTAGGCTACCTGCCGCCCCTACACTCTAACCACTAGGCTACCTGCCGCCCCTACACTCTAACCAGTAGGCTATCTGCCGCCCCTACACTCTAACCACTAGGCTACCTGCCGCCCCTACACTCTAACCACTAGGCTACCTGCCGCCCCTACACTCTAACCACTAGGCTACCTGCCGCCCCTACACTCTAACCACTAGGCTACCTGCCGCCCTACACTCTAACCACTAGGCTACCTGCCGCCCCTACACTCTAACCACGAGGCTACCTGCCGCCCCTACACTCTAACCACTAGGCTACCTGCCGCCCCTACACTCTAACCACTAGGCTACCTGCCGCCCCTACACTCTAACCACTAGGCTACCTGCCGCCCCTACACTCTAACCACTAGGCTACCTGCCGCCCCTACACTCTAACCTCTAGGCTACCTGCCGCCCCTACACTCTAACCACTAGGCTACCTGCCGCCCCTACACTCTAACCACTAGGCTACCTGCCGCCCCTACACTCTAACCACTAGGCTACCTGCCGCCCTACACTCTAACCACTAGGCTACCTGCCGCCCTACACTCTAACCACTAGGCTACCTGCCGCCCCTACACTCTAACCACTAGGCTACCTGCCGCCCCTACACTCTAACCTCTAGGCTACCTGCCG
Source organism: Oncorhynchus keta (assembly GCF_023373465.1). Lineage (NCBI taxonomy): Eukaryota > Metazoa > Chordata > Actinopteri > Salmoniformes > Salmonidae > Oncorhynchus > Oncorhynchus keta. Next base: position 11,803,482 of record NC_068433.1, read on the forward strand.
CCCCTACACTCTAACCACTAGGCTACCTGCCGCCCCTACACTCTAACCACTAGGCTACCTGCCGCCCCTACACTCTAACCACTAGGCTACCTGCCGCCCCTACACTCTAACCACTAGGCTACCTGCCGCCCCTACACTCTAACCACTAGGCTACCTGCCGCCCCTACACTCTAACCACTAGGCTACCTGCCGCCCCTACACTCTAACCTCTAGGCTACCTGCCGCCCCTACACTCAAACCACTAGGCTACCTGCCGCCTCTACACACTCTAACCACTAGGCTACCCCACTCTAACCACTAGGCTACCTGCCGCCCTACACTCTAACCACTAGGCTACCTGCCGCCCCTACACTCTAACCACTAGGCTACCTGCCGCCCCTACACTCTAACCACTAGGCTACCTGCCGCCCTTACACTCTAACCACTAGGCTACCTGCCGCCCCTACACTCTAACCACTAGGCTACCTGCCGCCCCTACACTCTAACCACTAGGCTACCTGCCGCCTCTACACTCTAACCACTAGGCTACCTGCCGCCCCTACACTCTAACCACTAGGCTACCTGCCGCCCCTACACTCAAACCACTAGGCTACCTGCCGCCCCTACACTCGAACCACTAGGCTACCTGCCGCCCCTACACTCTAACCACTAGGCTACCTGCCGCCCCTACACTCTAACCAGTAGGCTACCTGCCGCCCCTACACTCTAACCACTAGGCTACCTGCCGCCCTACACTCTAACCACTAGGCTACCTGCCGCCCCTACACTCTAACCACTAGGCTACCTGCCGCCCCTACACTCTAACCACGAGGCTACCTGCCGCCCCTACACTCTAACCACTAGGCTACCTGCCGCCCCTACACTCTAACCACTAGGCTACCTGCCGCCCCTACACTCTAACCACTAGGCTACCTGCCGCCCCTACACTCTAACCACTAGGCTACCTGCCGCCCCTACACTCTAACCACTAGGCTACCTGCCGCCCCTACACTCTAACCACTAGGCTACCTGCCGCCCCTACACTCTAACCACTAGGCTACCTGCCGCCCTACACTCTAACCACTAGGCTACCTGCCGCCCCTACACTCTAACCACTAGGCTACCTGCCGCCCCTACACTCTAACCACTAGGCTACCTGCCGCCCCTACACTCTAACCACTAGGCTACCTGCCGCCCTACACTCTAACCACTAGGCTACCTGCCGCCCTACACTCTAACCACTAGGCTACCTGCCGCCCCTACACTCTAACCTCTAGGCTACCTGCCGCCCCTACACTCTAACCACTAGGCTACCTGCCGCCCCTACACTCTAACCACTAGGCTACCTGCCGCCCCTACACTCTAACCACTAGGCTACCTGCCGCCCCTACACTCTAACCACTAGGCTACCTGCCGCCCTACACTCTAACCACTAGGCTACCTGCCGCCCCTACACTCTAACCACTAGGCTACCTGCCGCCCCTACACTCTAACCTCTAGGCTACCTGCCGCCCCTACACTCTAACCACTAGGCTACCTGCCGCCCCTACACTCTAACCACTAGGCTACCTGCCGCCCCTACACTCTAACCACTAGGCTACCTGCCGCCCTACACTCTAACCACTAGGCTACCTGCCGCCCCTACACTCTAACCACTAGGCTACCTGCCGCCCCTACACTCTAACCACTAGGCTACCTGCCGCCCCTACACTCTAACCTCTAGGCTACCTGCCGCCCCTACACTCAAACCACTAGGCTACCTGCCGCTACACACTCTAACCACTAGGCTACCCCACTAACCACTAGGCTACCTGCCGCCCCTACACTCTAACCACTAGGCTACCTGCCGCCCCTACACTCTAACCACTAGGCTACCTGCCGCCCCTACACTCTAACCACTAGGCTACCTGCCGCCCCTACACTCTAACCACTAGGCTACCTGCCGCCCTACACTCTAACCACTAGGCTACCTGCCGCCCCTACACTCTAACCACTAGGCTACCTGCCGCCCTACACTCTAACCACTAGGCTACCTGCCGCCCCTACACTCTAACCACTAGGCTACCTGCCCCTACACTCTAACCACTAGGCTACCTGCCGCCCCTACACTCTAACCACTAGGCTACCTGCCGCCCCTACACTCTAACCACTAGGCTACCTGCCGCCTCTACACTCTAACCACTAGGCTACCTGCCGCCCCTACACTCTTAGGCTACCTGGCCCCTACACTCTAACCACTAGGCTACCTGCCGTACACTCTAACCACTAGGCTACCTGCCGCCCCTACACTGTAACCACTAGGCTACCCTGCCACCTCTACACTCTAACCACTAGGCTACCTGCCGCCCCTACACTCTAACCACTAGGCTACCTGCCGCCCCTACACTCTAACCACTAGGCTACCTGCCGCCCCTACACTCTAACCACTAGGCTACCTGCCGCCCTACACTCTAACCACAGGCTACCTGCCGCCCCTACACTCTAACCACTAGGCTACCTGCCCCTACACTCTAACCACTAGGCTACCTGCCGCCTCTACACTCTAACCACTAGGCTACCTGCCGCCCCTACACTCTAACCACTAGGCTACCTGCCGCCCCTACACTCTAACCACTAGGCTACCTGCCGCCCCTACACTCTAACCACTAGGCTACCTGCCGCCCCTACACTCTAACCACTAGGCTACCTGCCGCCCTACACTCTAACCACTAGGCTACCTGCCGCCCCTACACTCTAACCACTAGGCTACCTGCCGCCCCTACACTCTAACCACTAGGCTACCTGCCGCCCTACACTCTAACCACTAGGCTACCTGCCGCCCCTACACTCTAACCACTAGGCTACCTGCCACCCCTACACTCTAACCACTAGGCTACCTGCCGCCCCTACACTCTAACCACTAGGCTACCTGCTGCCCCTACACTCTAACCACTAGGCTACCTGCCGCCCCTACACTCTAACCACTAGGCTACCTGCCGCCCCTGCTTCAGAGAGGAAGCTGAGCTGGAGGGCGATGAAAGATGGACCCGTTTACACCAGTGTTAAAGATGTGGTGCAATGGATGGGAGGAGGTGTGTGGGTGTTGTGTTTCTTTGAATGTGTGTTTGAGGCAGAGTGTGTACAAGACAGGAGGATATGCTATAGTGTGACCATGCAAGGTGTCAATCTTTAACCTGAATTGAATGCACAACCTGAAGTGTTTCTGCGCACATGTACACACGTTGTATATTAGTTGTATATTAGTTGTATACTAGTTGTATATTAGTTGTATATTAGTTGCATATTAGTTGTATACTAGTTGTATATTAGTTGTATACTAGTTGTATATTAGTTGTATATTAGTTGTATATTAGTTGTATACTAGTTGTATATTAGTTGTATACTAGTTGTATATTAGTTGTATACTAGTTGTATATTAGTTGTATATTAGTTGTATACTAGTTGTATATTAGTTGTATACTAGTTGTATACTAGTTGTATACTAGTTGTATATTAGTTGTATACTAGTTGTATACTAGTTGTATATTAGTTGTATACTAGTTGTATATTAGTTGTATACTAGTTGTATACTAGTTGTATATTAGTTGTATATTAGTTGTATACTAGTTGTATATTAGTTGTATACTAGTTGTATACTAGTTGTATATTAGTTGTATATTAGTTGTATACTAGTTGTATATTAGTTGTATATTAGTTGTATACTAGTTGTATATTAGTTGTATACTAGTTGTATATTAGTTGTATATTAGTTGTATACTAGTTGTATATTAGTTGTATACTAGTTGTATACTAGTTGTATATTAGTTGTATATTAGTTGTATACTAGTTGTATATTAGTTGTATATTAGTTGTATACTAGTTGTATATTAGTTGTATACTAGTTGTATACTAGTTGTATATTAGTTGTATACTAGTTGTATATTAGTTGTATACTAGTTGTATACTAGCGACGGATTGTATCTCTTGCATCAACTCTTTCTTGGGCTTTCAGTGTCAGTGTTGATGTCAGTGTTTGGCTGCATGACAACGATAACCTAATGGACACACGCACGCACGCACGCACGCACGCACGCACGCACGCACATACTTGTACCCTCACTCTTGCACTGCAGCCATGAAACTGTTGTCACTGACACCCTGCTGTCTCCACACTGTTACTATAAAATATAGGATTTCCCCATCTCACAACACTGGGTGTGACTACACATTGTCACTATTAAAATATAGGATTTCCCCATATCACAACACTGGGTGTGGCTCCATCTCTATATACATCCCTCAACAGTGCTGTGTGTGTGTGTGTGTGTGTGTGTGTGTGTGTGTGTGTGTGTGTGTGTGTGTGTGTGTGTGTGTGTGTGTGTGTGTGTGTGTGTGTGTGTGTGTGTGTGTGTGTGTGTGTGTACACGTTTCTACGTGTGTGTGTTCGGAGGTTGGAGTTGAGTGAACTACGTAGTCTGTCGACCGGAGTCACATGTCCAGAACACACGTTAGGCTCTATGCAAAACATCCGTGACGCAAATAACCTTTTCTCTCCTCCAGATTCATTTATTGAAGTAAGGACACAGATCTGGGGGTTGTAGCACAACACTGGCCTTGTCCCCAGTCTGTAGACCTCTACGGTCTGTAGACCTCTACGGTCTGTAGAGTGGTAAGAGCAGACATGCTGGCTCACACTAACCCTCCACAACACTGACAAAGAGTCTGTCGTCCTGCAATATGATGACATGACACTTTGGGGGGGGGAAAGAGAGAAATGTAGACATGTTGAGAGAAATAGAGTGAAGGACAGAAAATATGTGATGGGGGAGAGAAAGAGATAGAGGGAACGTAGGAGAAAGCATGTCGGGGATAGAGAGGGAGAGAAAGAGATAGAGGGAACGTAGGAGAAAGCATGTCGGGGATAGAGAGGGAGAGAAAGAGAGAAGAGGGAACGTAGGAGAAAGCATGTCGGGGATAGAGAGGGAGAGAAAGAGAGAAGAGGGAACGTAGGAGAAAGCATGTCGGGGATAGAGAGGGAGAGAAAGAGAGAAGAGGGAACGTAGGAGAAAGCATGTCGGGGATAGAGAGGGAGAGAAAGAGAGAAGAGGGAACGTAGGAGAAAGCATGTCGGGGATAGAGAGGGAGAGAAAGAGAGAAGAGGGAACGTAGGAGAAAGCATGTCGGGGATAGAGAGGGAGAGAAAGAGAGAAGAAGGAACGTAGGAGAAAGCATGTCGGGGATAGAGAGGGAGAGAAAGAGAGAAGAGGGAACGTAGGAGAAAGCATGTCGGGGATAGAGAGGGAGAGAAAGAGAAGGAACGTAGGAGAAAGCATGTCGGGGATAGAGAGGGAGAGAAAGAGAGAAGAGGGAACGTAGGAGAAAGCATGTCGGGGATAGAGAGGGAGAGAAAGAGAAGGAACGTAGGAGAAAGCATGTCGGGGATAGAAGGGAGAGAAAGAGAGAAAGGGAACGTAGGAGAAAGCATGTCGGGGATAGAGAGGGAGAGAAAGAGAGAAGAGGGAACGAGGAGAAAGCATGTCGGGGATAGAGAGGGAGAGAAAGAGAGAAGAGGGAACGTAGGAGAAAGCATGTCGGGGATAGAGAGGGAGAGAAAGAGAGAAGAGGGAACGTAGGAGAAAGCATGTCGGGGATAGAGAGGGAGAGAAAGAGAAGGAACGTAGGAGAAAGCATGTCGGGGATAGAGAGGGAGAGAAAGAGAAGGAACGTAGGAGAAAGCATGTCGGGGATAGAGAGGGAGAGAAAGAGAGAAGAAGGAACGTAGGAGAAAGCATGTCGGGGATAGAGAGGGAGAGAAAGAGAGAAGAGGGAACGTAGGAGAAAGCATGTCGGGGATAGAGAGGGAGAGAAAGAGAAGGAACGTAGGAGAAAGCATGTCGGGGATAGAGAGGGAGAGAAAGAGAGAAGAGGGAAAGGAGAAAGCATGTCGGGGATAGAGAGGAGAGAAAGAGAGAAGAAGGAACGTAGGAGAAAGCATGTCGGGGATAGAGAGGGAGAGAAAAGAGAAGAGGGAACGAGGAGAAAGCATGTCGGGGATAGAGAGGGAGAGAAAGAGAGAAGAAGGAACGTAGGAGAAAGCATGTCGGGGATAGAGAGGGAGAGAAAGAGAGAAGAGGGAACGTAGGAGAAAGCATGTCGGGGATAGAGAGGGAGAGAAAGAGAGAAGAGGGGAGGAGAAAGCAGGTCGGGGATAGAGAGGGAGAGAAAGAGAGAAGAGGGAACGTAGGAGAAAGCATGTCGGGGATAGAGAGGGAGAGAAAGAGAGGAGGGAACGTAGGAGAAAGCATGTCGGGGATAGAGAGGGAGAGAAAGAGAAGGAACGTAGGAGAAAGCATGTCGGGGATAGAGAGGGAGAGAAAGAGAGAAGAGGGAACGTAGGAGAAAGCATGTCGGGGATAGAGAGGGAGAGAAAGAGAGAAGAGGGAACGTAGGAGAAAGCATGTCGGGATAGAGAGGGAGAGAAAGAGAAGGAACGTAGGAGAAAGCATGTCGGGGATAGAGAGGGAGAGAAAGAGAGGAGGGAACGTAGGAGAAAGCATGTCGGGGATAGAGAGGGAGAGAAAGAGAGAAGAGGGAACGTAGGAGAAAGCATGTCGGGGATAGAGAGGGAGAGAAAGAGAGAAGAGGGAACGTAGGAGAAAGCATGTCGGGGATAGAGAGGGAGAGAAAGAGAAGGAACGTAGGAGAAAGCATGTCGGGGATAGAGAGGGAGAGAAAGAGAAGAGGGAACGTAGGAGAAAGCATGTCGGGGATAGAGAGGGAGAGAAAGAGAGAAGAGGGAACGTAGGAGAAAGCATGTCGGGGATAGAGAGGGAGAGAAAGAGAAGGAACGTAGGAGAAAGCATGTCGGGGATAGAGAGGGAGAGAAAGAGAAGGAACGTAGGAGAAAGCATGTCGGGGATAGAGAGGGAGAGAAAGAGAGAAGAGGGAACGTAGGAGAAAGCATGTCGGGGATAGAGAGGGAGAGAAAGAGAAGGAACGTAGGAGAAAGCATGTCGGGGATAGAGAGGGAGAGAAAGAGAGAAGAGGGAACGTAGGAGAAAGCATGTCGGGGATAGAGAGGGAGAGAAAGAGAAGGAACGTAGGAGAAAGCATGTCGGGGATAGAGAGGGAGAGAAAGAGAGAAGAGGGAACGTAGGAGAAAGCATGTCGGGGATAGAGAGGGAGAGAAAGAGAGAAGAGGGAACGTAGGAGAAAGCATGTCGGGGATAGAGAGGGAGAGAAAAGAGATAGAGAGGGAGGAAGAGAAGGAACGTAGGAGAAAGCATGTCGGGGATAGAGAGGGAGAGAAAGAGAAGGAACGTAGGAGAAAGCATGTCGGGGATAGAGAGGGAGAGAAAGAGAGAAGAGGGAAAGGAGAAAGCATGTCGGGGATAGAGAGGAGAGAAAGAGAAGGAGGGAAAGCATGTCGGGGATAGAGAGGGAGAGAAAGAGAGAAGAGGGAACGTAGGAGAAAGCATGTCGGGGATAGAGAGGGAGAGAAAGAGAGAAGAGGGAACGGAACGTAGGAGAAAGCATGTCGGGGATAGAGAGGGAGAGAAAGAGAGAAGAGGGAACGTAGGAGAAAGCATGTCGGGGATAGAGAGGGAGAGAAAGAGATATCAAATCAAATGTTATATTGGTCACATACACATATTTAGCAGATGTTATTGCGGGTGTAGTGAAATGCTTATGTTCCTAGCTCCAACAGTGCAGTAATATCTAAGAATTAACAACAATACACACACCTAAAAGTAAAATAATGGAATTTAGAAATATCTAAATATTAAGACGAGCAATGTAGAACACAGTACATACTGTACATATGAAGTTAGTAATACAGTATGTAAACATGATTAAAGTGGCCAGTGTTCCATTATTAAATTGACCAGTCATTCCATGTCCATGTACACTATCATTCAGAAGTTTGGGGTCACTTAGAAACGTCCTGGTTTTTGAAAGAAAAGCTAATTTTTTTGGCCATTAAAATAACATCAAATGGATCAGAAATACAGTGTAGACATTGTCAATGTTGTAAATGACTATTGTAGCTGGAAACGGCAGATTTTTTGAATATCTACATAGGAGTACAGAGGCCCATTATCAGCAACCATCACTCCTGTGTTCCAATGGCACGTTGTGTTAGCTCATCCAAGTTTATAATTTTAAAAGGCTAATTGATCATTAGAAAACCCTTTTGCAATTATGTTAGCACCGCTGAAAACTGTGTTTCTGATTAAAGAACCAATAAAACGGGCCTTCTTTAGACTAGTTGAGTATCTGGAGCATCAGCATTTTTGGGTTCGATTACAGGCTCAAAATGGCCAGAAACAAAGACCTTTCTTCTGAAACTCGTCAGTCTATTCTTGTTCTGAGAAATGAAGGCTATTCCATGTGAGAAATTGCCAAGAAACTGAAAATCTCATACAACGCTGTGTACTACTCCCTTCACAGAACAGCACAAACTGTCTCTAACCAGAATAGAAAAAGGAGTGGGAGGCCCCGGTGCACAAATGAGCAAGAGGACAAGTACATTAGAGTGTCTAGTTTGAGAAACAGGTGCCTCACTGGTCCTCAACTAGCAGCTTCATTAAATAGTCTCAACGTCAACAGTGAAGAGGCGACTCTTGGATGCTGGCCGTACCAATGTCTACACTGTATTTCTCATCAAATTGATGTTATTTTAATGGACAAAAAAAAATGGCTTTTCTTTCAGAAACAAGAACATTTCTATGTGACCACAAACTTTTGAACGGTAGTGTATATAGGGAAGCAGCCTCTAAGGTGCAGGGTTGAGTTACCGGGTGGTAGCTGTCTAGTGGTGGCTATTTAACAGTCTGATGGCCTTGAGATAGAAGCTGTTTTTCAGTCTCATCTCGGATGCACCTGTACTGACCTCGCCTTCTGAATGTCTTTGAGGCCAAGCCACATTTTTTCAGCCTCCTGAGGTTGAAGAGGCGCTGCTGCGCCTTCTTCACCACACTGTCTGTGTGGGTGGACCATTTCAGATTGTCAGCAATGTGTACGCCGAGGAACTTGTGCTTGCGTGCATGCTTGCTCTCTTTTGTGCGTGCAGGTGTGTATTATGATGAAAGAGTTTGTGTGTGTGTGTGGGGGGGGAAAAGCAGTCAGAGCCCAGTCCATGTAGACTGTGTCTTCCCCTAGTTTTAGAAAGGGACTGCTCCTGTTGTAGCTCCTGTGGTGGTCCAGACGCACCTGTCAAAACCTCTTGGCGCACGACCCACCCCCCCACTCCCTCAACAAGAGGGAGGGGGTCTAGGGGCTGAGGGGGGTGGGGGTTTGGGCCTCTTGGTAGGGGCAGTGTTAAACAAACACTCCTCCAATGAAACGATTAGGCCCCTGGAGGTGCTGGAGTGATTGCTTCCCGACACAGACTCCAGTTAGACACAGGCTCCAGTCAGACACAGACTCCAGTCAGACACAGGCTCCAGTCAGACACAGGCTCCAGTCAGACACAGACTCCAGACAGACACAGACTCCAGTCAGACACAGACTCCAGTCAGACACAGGCTCCAGTCAGACACAGGCTCCAGTCAGACACAGACTCCAGACAGACACAGACTCCAGACAGACACAGACTCCAGTCAGACACAGACTCCAGACAGACACAGACTCCAGTCAGACACAGGCTCCAGTCAGACACAGGCTCCAGTCAGACACAGACTCCAGACAGACACAGACTCCAGTCAGACACAGACTCCAGTTAGACACAGGCTCCAGACAGACACAGACACAGGCTCCAGACAGACACAGACTCCAGACAAGACACAGACTCCAGTCAGACACAGACTCCAGTCAGACACAGGCTCCAGTCAGACACAGGCTCCAGTCAGACACAGACTCCAGACCAGACACAGACTCCAGTCAGACACAGGCTCCAGTCAGACACAGGCTCCAGTCAGACACAGACTCCAGACAAGACACAGACTCCAGTCAGACACAGGCTCCAGTCAGACACAGACACAGACTCCAGACAGACACAGACTCCAGACAGACACAGACACAGACTCCAGTCAGACACAGACACAGACTCCAGTCAGACACAGACTCCAGTTAGGCTCCAGACAGACACAGACTCCAGTCAGACACAGGCTCCAGACAGACACAGACTCCAGTCAGACACAGGCTCCAGTCAGACACAGACACAGACTCCAGACAGACACAGGCTCCAGTCAGACACAGGCTCCAGACAGACACAGACACAGACTCCAGACAGACACAGACTCCAGACAGACACAGACACAGGCTCCAGTCAGACACAGACTCCAGACAGACACAGACTCCAGTCAGACACAGGCTCCAGTCAGACACAGGCTCCAGTCAGACACAGACTCCAGTCAGACACAGGCTCCAGTCAGATACAGACTCCAGTCAGACACAGGCTCCAGTTAGACACAGGCTCCAGTCAGACACAGGCTCCAGTCAGACACAGACTCCAGTCAGACACAGACTCCAGTTAGACACAGGCTCCAGTCAGACACAGGCTCCAGTCAGACACAGGCTCCAGTCAGACACAGGCTCCAGTCAGACACAGACTCCAGTTAGACACAGGCTCCAGTCAGACACAGACTCCAGTCAGACACAGGCTCCAGTCAGACACAGGCTCCAGTCAGACACAGACTCCAGTTAGACACAGGCTCCAGTCAGACACAGGCTCCAGTCAGACACAGGCTCCAGTCAGACACAGACTCCAGTTAGACACAGGCTCCAGTCAGACACAGGCTCCAGTCAGACACAGACTCCAGTCAGACACAGGCTCCAGTCAGACACAGGCTCCAGTCAGACACAGGCTCCAGTCAGACACAGACTCCAGTCAGACACAGACTCCAGTCAGACACAGGCTCCAGTCAGACACAGGCTCCAGTCAGACACAGACTCCAGTCAGACACAGGCTCCAGTTAGAGCTATAAAGTTGGCCCACTGTGCTATAAGTTTAGATGTCTCTGTATCCATCCAAAATGGCAACCCCCACTGACTTTCTACCATCAGAGTCACCGAGCTCGTTCTATTGCCTGTTGTTCTAGTGTTCTATTGCCTATTGTTCTAGTGTTCTATTGCCTGTTGTTCTAGTGTTCTATTGCCTATTGTTCTAGTGTTCTATTGCCTGTTGTTCTAGTGTTCTATTGCCTATTGTTCTAGTGTTCTATTGCCTGTTGTTCTAGTGTTCTATTGCCTGTTGTTCTAGTGTTCTATTGCCTGTTGTTCTAGTGTTCTATTGCCTGTTGTTCTAGTGTTCTATTGCCTATTGTTCTAGTGTTCTATTGCCTGTTGTTCTAGTGTTCTATTGCCTGTTGTTCTAGTGTTCTATTGCCTGTTGTTCTAGTGTTCTATTGCCTGTTGTTCTAGTGTTCTATTGCCTGTTGTTCTAGTGTTCTATCGTCTGTTGTTCTAGTGTTCTATTGCCTATTGTTCTAGTGTTCTATTGCCTGTTGTTCTAGTGTTCTATTGCCTGTTGTTCTAGTGTTCTATCGTCTGTTGTTCTAGTGTTCTATTGCCTATTGTTCTAGTGTTCTATTGCCTGTTGTTCTAGTGTTCTATTGCCTGTTGTTCTAGTGTTCTATTGCCTATTGTTCTAGTGTTCTATTGCCTGTTGTTCTAGTGTTCTATTGCCTGTTGTTCTAGTGTTCTATTGCCTGTTGTTCTAGTGTTCTATTGCCTGTTGTTCTAGTGTTCTAGTGTTCTATTGCCTGTTGTTCTAGTGTTCTATTGCCTATTGTTCTAGTGTTCTATTGCCAGGTGTTATTAAAAAAGTCCGGTGTTGCCAGATTCAAAGTAGAAGGAAGAGATTAAAAAGATGTCTCCTTTTGAAGTTATTGTCTTTGATTTGGGTGGAATTTGTGCTATCAGAGGAAGAATCGCTTCTCTAGTCCACAGTGAATAAAACAGTTCTAAAAACACTTATCTTCCCAGGGTCAACCCTAACGAAACAGACAATCAAACAGAGTAAAGATAGAACTCAATTTAAATGTACTAGTTTGTTGGCCTCAACTAATCTTCTGTAATCTAGAGGGCCCTACATAGTAAGACATCTGTTGGAAAAAGTTTAGGGGAGATAGCGTCTTCACAACAACTACTGTACAATACCAAGGTGTTCTTTTTCACATTCAACATGGTCACCCTTACAACAAACCACCTGCTAGGTCGCTGCATCACAATATCGGGCACTGTAATACCAGAGGCAGGATCAAGGCGTGAATGTTTTTTTCTCATCTGTGTTAATCTAAGGGTCTGACAGAGGGGGTGGGTTGGGTTGAGGGTAGACAGGATTATTAATTAAGAGAGACTCCTAATCTGGGTAATGTACCATCATGTGCGGTAACAGTTTGTGTTATGCCATCTCAGTGATTCCCCTGAGCATTTTGGAGCTGTCGCCACCACTGCAATTTCTATTTAAATAAACCGCTTCTGCTGAAAAATATCCTAGGGGAAACACTGCAACCGCCTCCTTTTGATGTGCAACAAGATCTCATAGTTTCCCTTCAAAATGTTTGATCCATAATTCATCTGTGGCATTTTGCATACATTTGTTTGGGGGCTGGATTGAGGTGACAGCTCCTCTGTGTTTGTCTGTTCATATGGCCACGCTCTACAGATGATTCACATCAAGTTAGTGCACTATGACCAACAGGCTCCAGTTAAAGTTGCCCTACGCAGAAATCCCTCTGACATTTCCTGGTTGCTAAAATCTCTAAATAGTATGCCTAATTTTAGTTTATGTGATAAAATAAGCAATGTGTAGTGTAGAGAATCATTGTACCGTCTAAACCGCTGAAAAACCCAAAAAATAAACAAAAATCTAAAATCTCCTAAAAAGCCCCTTGGAATCAGGTCATGCTGATTGTGATAAGTTAGTAGGTCTATTCATTTATGAGAAGTGAATCCCGGGTCCCTATGTCACGCGCACACCATAGAGAGAAGCCTATAGGGTCACCTTCCATGCCAGGAAGTGTGTGTGTATGACAGTGAGGTCAAGCTAATATTAACCTATTGGCACAATGTGCCAGCAGCTAGACTACAGCCAGCCATAATGTGGCTTCAGGTCTGGATGAAGCATCGTTATAATCATCATCGTAGGAGACAATAGCCCCTTGAAGGCCTGTCTCTATTCCCCTAAGGTAGGGGTGGGCAACTCCAGTCCTCAGAGCCTGATTAGTGTCACCCCCCCATCCCTAGCAAACACAGCTGATTAATCAAATTGCATTCTAAACTGAAGATCACGATCAGGTGATTATTGGAGTCAGGTGTGTTAGCTGGGGCTGGAGCAAAACTGTGACACTGATCAGGCCCTCGAGGACTGGAATTGCCCAGCCCTGGTCATTGGAGGTATATTATGATTCCTCTGTTTGAAAGGAGGGTGGTAATTGCATCATTTGATACCTCCAGATCTGTTATGCTCCGCCTAGCTCAGAGTACAACAACATATGTGCACACAAGCCTAAGATCACCATGCACAATGCCAAGTGTTGGCTGGAGGGGTGTAGAGCTCGCAGCCATTGGACTCTGGAGCAGTGGAAACACATTATCTGGAGTGATGAATCACACTTCACCATCGTCGGCAGTCCCAGAGACGAATCTGGGTATGGCGGATGCTAGGAGAACGCTACCTGCCCCAATGCATAATGGCAACTGTAAAGTTTGGTGGATGAGGACTAATAGTCTGTGGCCGTTTTTCATGGTTTGGTCCCCTTAGTTCCAGTGAAGGGAAATCTTAACGTGACAGCATACAATGACATCCTAGATGATTATGTGCTTCCAACTTTGTAGCAAAAGTTTGGGGAAGGCCCTTTCCTGTTTCATCATGACAATGTCCCCGTGCACAAAGCGAGGTTCATACAGAAATGGTTTGTCGAGATCGGTGTGGGAAAACTTGACTGGCCTCCACAGAGCCCTGACCTCAACCCCATCGAACACCTTTGTGATGAATTGGAAGGCCCAATCGCCTACATCAGTGCCCGACCTCACTAATACTCATGGCTGAATGGAAGCAAGTCCCAGCAGAAAGAAATGGAAAGTTCCAGAAGAGTGGAGGCTGTTATAGCAGCAATGTTCCAACATCTAGTGGAAAGCCTTCCCAGAAGAGTGGAGGCTGTTAGCAGCAATGTTCCAGCATCTAGTGGAAAGCAGAAATGTTCAGCAATGTTCCAGCATCTAGTGGAAAGCCTTCCCAGAAGAGTGGGGGCTGTTATAGCAGCAATGTTCCAGCATCTAGTGGAAAGCCTTCCCAGAAGAGTGGAGGCTGTTACAGCAGCAATGTTCCAGCATCTAGTGGAACGCCTTCCCAGAAGAGTGGAGGCTGTTATAGGAGCAAAGCAGGGATCAACTCCAAATGAATTCCCATGATTTTAGAATGAAGTTCGAAGAGCAGGTGTCCACATACTTTTGGTCATGTAGTGTATTATCAGACGACAGACTTCCAAAGGAATTCCATTCAGAACATGCCCTACCCTCTCTATTCACTAAATGGACAATGTATTACAATGTATTACAGTCTCACACACACACACACACACACACACACACACACACACACACACACACACACACACACACACACCCTAATTGCATTCTATTCACAGACAGGAAGTCTCTTCTGAAAGGGGGAAGATCTCATCAGGTGGGTTAAGTATCACAAATGGAGGAAAATGAACTAGTGTTTTCCACAAGCACATGGATTAGCCAGCTTTTTCTATTTGGCTGGGGGGGGGGTTAAGATTTCTTTAAGAGGCGTTCTCTCAGCTATCTGCAATACAGGAAAGACTAAAGAATGAAACAGGTGTTAATAATGACCTTCGCTACACAGGAAACAGCAGTTGACTGGTCCAGTGTCAACATGTTGATTAAATCACTAGACCTAGATCAATGTCTTTGAAAATAACATACAAGTATCATTAGCTTTTTTTAAACAATTCAATCTGTTTTATCTTATTTTGGACCAGAGTGAGTCTCTCTCTCTCTCCGCTAGCCAAAATATTGTTCCTGCAAGTGAGGAGGATTCACTATTTTCATCTGCTGTTTTAATAATTTATCTGCAGATGATCGCTAAAAAGCCTACCAGTATGCAAATTAGGGAGTCAAATGAATAGATCTCTTACCGATGTGATTCGGTAGGATACTGAAGAGTCACTCACTTTAACGTCACGGCCTGGCCTGGCAAGTCCTGACAGACTTTATGTTGAAAATACAAACTAGATCTTTAGTTTACTTGTCCTGCTGAGATACCATGGACATAAAACTACGTTGTATGATTTATGAATGGGAAGACTACATGAGATTGACTTTATTCTGTCAGTTCCACACCTTTTATAAACTAGTCAAGCTTTCTGTCCGTCAATCAAAGCACAGTAAGTAGCCTGTGCGCCACCACTCTGTGGCTGCATATGAAACACGTTAGGGTTCAACGTTAACCTTTGGCCAAAAATCAACTGTCCCGGACAGAATTTCTACTGTCCCGAACAGAATTTCTACTGGCCCGGACAGAATTTCTACTGGCCTGGACATTGTAGTTCTTAAATGCATTGGGGTCATGCACGGCCTATAGTTTGGCATGTTTTCCCTCTATATTCTGCTATTAGTTATTGTGATATGTATTAAAAAGCTGTATAATATAATTTAACAATCGCAGTCATTACTCTATTCTTTAGAATTGCATTGTATTAATTGCATTAATTTTGAGAAGATTTGAAAATAGGACGCTGCCCCTTTAAGACAAACGTTCCAAAAGAGATATGGGCATGGCTACAGTAAGCTAGCCAAGAGGAGTGCTCGGTGTCTTTTTGTATCTTTTCTTTGCATACTACTGTATCAACAGTAGCCAGCATACTGCTAGTATGTTCACTATTGAAGGTTTACTTTTGTAAATCACTTTCCCTAAAATTAACAAGCTCATCGAATAGAATGATGGGTGCTTATTTTTGCTCTAGCGTGTGAGCTGTGTGAAGGCATCAACTCAAGAAGTTGTGACTGGTGGGACCATGGTGGTGCTTGAATGAACAGCCAATCATATTGCACAAATACAAATAGCATGACTTTTACGCATGTAGTTTTCAATGGTAGACTGAGACAGAGCAGGTAAATGTTGAACTGGAATGCAAAATGTGCTGAAAAGTAGACTGGTTTGGTTGAATAGCAACAAAACCGACCTGTAGTTGTTTCGCAACAAAACCGACCTGTAGTTGTTTAGCAACAAAACGGACCTGTGGTTGTTTAGCAACAAAACCGACCTGTGGTTGTTTAGCAACAAAACGGACCTGTAGTTGTTTAGCAACAAAACGGACCTGTGGTCAACTATGGGGCAAAACAGACGGGGGTTGACTTAGATTGTTGATAACATAAGCTATATTTCGTCTCCAAAGTTTATAAAAAATATAAATAGATTGAATAATTTGTTGTCATATTAGCAATGACATGAAAATCGGTCAAGAACAAGATGAAACTAGCTGAAAGAAGCCACTTACGATTAACCACATGGCAGTTGGCCTTCCAGAACCACAACAACTCACGGACTTCAAATCAAAATCAAATCTAATGTTATTTGTCACATGGGTCAAACACAACAGGTTACGTCTGCTATCCTACTTTAAGTCATTGTTATACTACTCTTGCACTTTGTTGTAAGAAATTGTGCATTGTTTTTAGACTAAAAACGAGCAGGCTTGTAACAATGTACGTTACTGGTATGTATCGATACAGTAGCATGCTATCACCTTGACCGGTGTAGCATTTGTATTTGAGGAAAAAAAGGGTGTTGTTTAATTGTCAAATGTATTATCAAAACAATTGCTTTCAGTGTCCTTGTTCGTTTTTCCTTGTTTTGACCAAATATTTTCACTTTAGCTGAGTTCCATGGAGTGGTTATGTGCCAAATATTGTTTCATGCGAATGTGTATCAATTCAACATAGAACCAACAAGGTTGCTACAGAGGGATGGAAAGGCACAACACAAAGGACGAGGTGTAGACCGACAGGGGGTCCTGTCTGTCTTCAGAGGAGCACGCAGCCACGTCAGGCTAATGGGCTAGGCAGATGACACCTCCCAGAAAAGTCCGGGACACAGTGGGTGTGTTTCTATAGATTACAGAAAATTTGCTTTCTCCCCTCTTTCCTCTCATCAGAATTGATACAGAAATGAGATGGAAGCTGTTCCAAGAAGCATCATCATTAAGCATCATCCATTAAGCCTCATCCATGTAGCTTCATCCATTAAGCCTCATCAATTAAGCCTAATCCATGTAGAATCATCCATTAAGCCTCATCCATGTAGCCTTCCATGTAGAATCATCCACTAAGCCTCATCCATGTAGCATCATCCATTAATCCTCATCCATGTAGCATCATCTATTAATAATAATCTATTAAGCATCCACATAGCATCATCCATTAAGCCTCATCCACGTAGCCTCATCCATGTAGCCTCATCCCTTAAGCATCATCCATGTAGTCTCATCCATTAAGCATCACCCATTAAGCATCATCCATTAAGCTTCATCCATTAAGCCTCATCAATTAAGCCTAATCCATGTAGAATCACCCATTAAGCCTCATCCATGTAGCCTCATCTATTAAGCCTCATCCATGTAGCATCATCTATTAAGAATCATCTATTAAGCATCCACATAGCATCATCCATTAAGCCTCATCCACGTAGCCTCATCCATGTAGCCTCATCCATTGAGCATCATCCATTAAGCCTCATCCATGTAGCCTCATCCATTAAGCATCATCCATTAAGCTTCATCCATGTAGCCTCCTCCTTGTATGTGTGTAGTAACCTACTACTGCTTTCTTGGTAAAGAGATCTTGACTTTTAGGTAGTACACTTTCCCCAGGGTCACAGGTGAGGCGAGGCTAGAGTCAAGGACAGGGAACTGGTCTGGAAGGGATCAACTGGCTCTGGTAACCTGCAACACCTGCTCCTGCTGCAGATTGAGACCAAAAGGAGGGGGGGATACAGCTTAATGATAGAACAACTCAATTCATCACATCCAGTTGGGAACAGGGCGGGGAAAAACTGTTGGGTTTGGATTAATCAGACTACTTGTTTAGGAAGGGACACGTTTGAAGGGATAAGCAATAACTGGAAATGGCACACTCTTACCATTGACTTCAGCCATTCATAAATGTGCATTTTAAATTAGCTTGGCTAATATAGCTTGGCTAATATAGCTTGGTTAATATAGCTTGGCTAATATAGCTTGGCTAATATGGCTAATATCGCTTGGCTAATATAGCTAGGCTAATATAGCTAGGCTAATATAGCTTGGCTAATATAGCTAGGCTAATATAGCTTGGCTAATATAGCTAGGCTAATATAGCTAGGCTAATATAGCTTGGCTAATATAGGCAAGTCTAGCCCTACTTGGTCATTGGGCCTTTGACCTAGTCTCCATCTCTACTTTAGCTGACCTGTCTTGTTTTTTTCACAAGGAACTTGTTGTGGTGGGAAAAGTATTCCTGGAAGCTTCACTTCTACTGCTTTTGTGTTTTATTTTTACCTCTAACTGTGTGTTCTTGGGGCTGGGTATTTCCCCTCCTCTTCATGGAAGCCCAGCCAATCTGCCACAGTCAGTCCAGACAGGCAGTCCCTGTAACAATGGACAATGGAAGGCAATCCTACTGTACACATCCTGCTAGCCCTTTAGCCGCAGTATTGGGCCAACACTGTTTGATTCGCATAATGGCACCCTATTCCCTATGGGCTCTGGTCAAATGTAGTGCACTATATAGGGCTCTGGTCAAAAGTAGTGCACTATACAGGGAGTAGGACTGTAGTATAAAGTAGTGCACTATATAGGGACTAGGGTGCCATTTGGAAGACACTGTGTTACAGAACTAGTAAAACGGAGGTCGAAGACATGGAGCGCACACACGTACTGTAGGTCCCCTGTGACAACTTTCTTGTCCCATGTCCAGATTGAAACACAATGAGTAGCAGCGATTAAGTGGCAGCGCCTTCCAAATGGCACCCTAGCCTCAGTGGTTAACTTCCCAAGGTGTGGCAGGTCACTTAGGTTGGAATAGGACCCCTACTGGTGAGGAGTGGTATGGTTTGGAGTTGAACCTGAGGTTTGACTTCAATCACCTGTCCATAGGTTGAACTAAGAATGTGGGCAGTTTGAAAGGAAGTCACTTGAGTGATGATGGTCCTTCTGTAGCTCAGTTGGTAGAGCATGGCGCTTGTAACGCCAGGGTAGTGGGTTTGATTCCCGGGACCACCCATACGTAGAATGTATGCACACATGACTGTAAGTCGCTTTGGATAAAAGCGTCTGCTAAATGGCATATATTATTATTATTATTATTATTAGTAGACCTTACATGAAATGCTTACTTACAGGCCCTTAACCAACAATGTAGTTTTAAGAAAAATGAAAAATTAATTAATTAAAGTAACAAATAATTAAAGAGCAGCAGTAATATAACAATAGTGAGGCTATATACAGGGGGTACCGGAGTCAATGTGCGGGGGCACCGGTTAGATGAGGTAATATGTATATGTTGGTAGAATTAATAAAGTGACTATGCATAGATAATAACAGAGAGTAGCAGCTGCGTAAAAGAGGACAGGGTGGGCAATGCAAATAGTCTGGGTAGCCATTTGATTAGATGTTCAGGAGTCTTATGGCTTGGGGGTAGAAGCTATTTAGAAGCCTCTTGGACCTAGACTTGGCAATTCGGTACCATTTGCCGTGCAGTAGCAGAGAGAACAGTCTATGACTGCGGTGGCTGGAGTCTTTGACAATTTTTAGGGCCTTCCTCTGACCACCTGGTATAGAGGTCCTGGATGGCAGGAAGCTTGGCCCCAGTGATGTACTGGGCCGTACGCACTACCCTTTGTAGTGCCTTGCGGTCGGAGGCCAAGCAGTTGCCATACCAGGCAGTGATGCAACCCGTCAGGATGCTCTCGATGGTGCAGCTGTCGAAACTTTTGAGGATCTGAGGATCCAGGCCAAATCTTTTCAGTCTCCTGAGGGGGAATAGGTTTTGTCGTGCCCTCTTCACAACTGTCTTGGTGTGTTTGGACCATGTTAGTTTGTTGGTGATGTGGACACCAAGGAACTTGAAGCTCTCAATCTGCAGCCCAGTTGATGAGAATGGGGGCGTGCTCGGTCCTCCTTTTCCTGTAGTCATTTAGGCAGGTTACCTTAGTGTTCTTGGGCAAAGGAACTACTGTATGGTGGTCTGCTTGAAACATGTTGGTATTACAGACTCAGACAGGGAGAGGTTGAAAATGTCAATGAAGACACTTGCCAGTTGGTCAGCGCATGCTCGGAGTACACGTCCTAGAATGTTGACCTGTTTAAAGGTCTTATTCACATCGGCTGTGGAGAGCCGGAACAGCTGATCCTCTTGTGCATGTTTCAGTGTTACATACATCGAAGCGAGCATAGAAGTAGTTTAGCTCGTCTGGTAGGCTTTAGTCACTGGGCAGCTAGTGGCTGTGCTTCCCTTTGTAGTCTGTTTTAATTTGCAAGCCCTGCCACGTAAGACGAGCGTCGGAGCCAGTTAGTACGATTTAATATTTAGCCCTGTACTGAAGCTTTCCCTTTTTGATGGTTCTTCGAAGGGGATAGCAGGATTTCTTATAAGCTTATAAATCCCGCTCCTTGAAAGCGGCAGCTCTACCTTTTAGCTCAGTGCGGAAGTTGCCTGTAATCCATAGCTTCTGGTTGGGGTATGTACGTACAGTCACTGTGGGGATGACGTCATCAATGCACTTATTGATAAAGCCTGATGTGGTGTACTCCTCAATGCCATCGGAAGAATCCCAGAACATATTCCAGTCTGTGCTAGAAAAACAGTCCTGTAGTTTAGCATCTGCTTCATCTGATCACTTTTTATTGACCGATTCACTGATGCTTCCTACTTTAATTGAAGCGTGAGCTTCGTTATCAGCTAACCCACACATGTTTTTACTGTCCCTGTTGGGCTATCGTTCATGTTGGACCCTGCACACAAAAGAAAATGAATGATTGTGCCAGAAAACAATGGGCTAAGTTGGTGGTTGAAGATATCCCTCTAGTGGTGTGGGGGCTGTGCTTTGGCAAAGTGGGTGGGGTTATATCCTTCCTGTTTGGCCCTGTCCGGGGGTGTCCTCGGATGGGGCCACAGTGTCTCCTGTCCCCTCCTGTCTCAGCCTCCAGTATTTATGCTGCAGTAGTTTGTGTCGGGGGGCTAGGGTCAGTTTGTTATATCTGGAGTACTTCTCCTGTCCTTTTCGGTGTCCTGTGTGAATCTAAGTGTACGTTCTCTAATTCTCTCCTTCTTTCTTTCTCTCTCTCGGAGGACCTGAGCCCTAGGACCATGCCCCAGGACTACCTGACATGATGACTCCTTGCTGTCCCCAGTCCACCTGGCCATGCTGCTGCTCCAGTTTCAACTGACCTGAGCCCTAGGACCATGCCCCAGGACTACCTGACATGATGACTCCTTGCTGTCCCCAGTCCACCTGGCCATGCTGCTGCTCCAGTTTCAACTGTTCTGCCATACTATTATTCGACCATGCTGAGGACCAGTTTCAGGACTACCTGACATGATGACTCCTTGCTGTGTCCACCTGACTGTGCTGCTGCTCCAGTTTCAACTGTTCTGCCTTGTTATTATTCGACCATGCTGGTCATTTATGAACATTTTAACATCTTGGCCATGTTCTGTTATAATCTCCACCCGGCACAGCCAGAAGAGGACTGGCCACCCCACATAGCCTGGTTCCTCTCTAGGTTTCTTCCTAGGTTTTGGCCTTTCTAGGGAGTTTTTCCTAGCCACCGTGCTTCTACACCTGCATTGCTTGCTGTTTGGGGTTTTAGGCTGGGTTTCTGTACAGCACTTTGAGATATCAGCTGATGTACGAAGGGCTATATAAATACATTTGATTTGATTTGATTTCGACTTGTCGTTACATTATATGGGCCGTGCAAATTCATGCTCTCTCCCTCTGTGTAGAAATTCGACTGCAACCACACAACACATACACCCAGGTACTGAGAGGCGGGACAGACAGCAGACTGTCAAATCAGCAGTTTCCATGTCATCGCTCACTTTGTGATTGACAGGCGCCTGTCCTATCAACAGATCGGCAAAAGTTGCATATTGTTCAATCTAGTAAGAGACGACTCAGACTATTCTGACTAGCAAATTGAAAAGTAGCCTCGTTCATTGAAGTGGAAAAAGTACCAGGCTTTAAATGACTCTGTAATCGCTGTATAGCCGACAGCCGGCGCTAGTGGAAAACACTGCTAATGCACCTTTAACCTCTTATTAAGGCACTAGTGCTGAGCTATTAGTGCTTTTTGAGGTCGGTTCGGTTTCTATAACTTTTTTTAAATGATTTTTTAATTTTTTTTATAGAAATTCCAATATAAACGTGGTGTAACATCTTTACAAATATAAACGTGATGTAATGTCTTTACAAATATAAACGTGCTGTAACGTCTTTACAAATATAAACGTGCTGTAATGTCTTTCGTCATCCTATTTATCTAGCCTGCCTAAGTATTCTGCAGAGCTGTCTGACAAAATAACTTTAGTAGTTCTTCAAAGTAGATGAGGCACACTTTCACGAACTGTCTCCGGCCCTGTCGACATTGTGTTGTGTACATTCCTCTCTGTGTGGGCTCTGTGCGTATCTCACCTAACGTAGCAGGTGTAAAAGTGTATCCGCCCAGAGATCTGTATATAATGACGAGATGGTTATGTCTCCGCCCTAACAATGAGAGTCGTTGGGAGTTAAGATAGAGTGTCCCATGGTTAATGTCAAAACGTAGGAAGCCGCTTCACTGGCTCGCTTTCCATTTCCTCTGAAAACAACGGAACATCCGGTTGTTGGAGACTCAGTAGAGTGTAGCAGGCGACAAGCTAAGGTCCAAAATAAGCCCATAGAAATGCATGCGTTTTATTCTGGACGGATTTTGGCGAGAGTGAAACCTCTCGTTTCACCTCTTCCTCTCACGTGCAATGGATTATGGTCATTGTAGTCAATTACCACATTTCTGCGCAGAACTAGGTTGAATATTTGCATAATGAAAACTACAACTCCCTTCAGCCCAGCATCCCACATAGTTCTTGACTTGATTTCTCTCGTGAATGATTTGATTTCATTCCAGAGAAACTTTTTGTTGGGCTGACAAAAATATCAACAAATGAAACCTACGTCGGTCAATTAGTTGTTTAATAACCAAAAAATAATAACTAAATTGTCAGGTAATCGCTCAATATTTTCTCCATGGCAAAAATAAAAACACAAAGCAGACAAAACTCTTTGACCATGAGAAACAAGACCTAAGCACCCAGCCAAGACAACGTAGGTGTGGCTTCGGGAAAAGTCTCTGAATGTCCTTGAGTGGCCCAGCCAGAGCCCGGACTTGAACCCGATCGAGCATCTCTGGAGAGACCTGAAAATAGCTGTGCATCGATGCTCCCCATCCAATCTGCCGATACAGGTGAAGAATGTGAGAAACTCCCCAAATACAGGTGTGCCAAGCTTGTAGCATCAAACCCAAGAAGACTCGAAGGCTGTAATCGCTGCCAAAGGTGTTTCAACAAAGTACTGAGTAAAGGGTCTGAATACTTAATATCCCATCCCAATGTGAAACCTGCCTGACAGCCAATGAAACGCTTTGGAATGTTCTTTGCACAACATCATAGTCTCAATTCACATACGTACAGTACTCTTTGTTTTTGCCAGACGCTTACGATGATAGAATAAGTAGTTGGGGTTGAAAAACCTTCCTCCTCTATATTGTATTATACATCTCCCTAAGCCCTCTGAATCTGCCCCACCCTCCCCAATGTTCGTAGCCAATCGGATCAAGCCCAGACAGGCAGACAGGCTGGTCTATGCTGGCTATGGTCCGGCAGTTAAACCATCCACCCCTCCCTTCTCCACCTCCCTCCTTAATTTCACCATCAGGTTGTCATGGAGACCTGGCCACTCCCCATGATCTCAATGGGGAGCCAGTTAGTTTATCAGTTAGAAGGCTTTTTCCTAGGATGTCAATAATGCATCTGTTCCTGTCTGTGAGGGGTGGTGTGTGTGTGTGTGTGTGTGTGTGTGTGTGTGTGTGTGTGTGTGTGTGTGTGTGTGTGTGTGTGTGTGTGTGTGTGTGTGTGTGTGTGTGTGTGTGTGTGTGTGTGTGTGTGTGTGCATGTCAATTAAAGCCCAATCAGAGCTCATTAAATATGCATGAGCCAGCAGGAGGGGAGACAGGAGGACTAAGGTCAACGGAAGAGATTATAACCCCGTGTAACATCCCAACATCCCAGATAAAGACGCTATAAAACAACACATTGTACACGACCGCATGGTGATAGAGAGGTTACATTTGATAGACCGTACTGGGACCGCACTGGGACCACACTGGGACCACACTCTGAGGGGTGAGAGGGCTGTCATTCGTAGGACTCCATAGCCATAATTTTCAGCCCCACAGAAACATGGCAGACAGACAGACAGGCAGACAGACACTGTGCTCCTGATGGGGGTGTAAGGAAGTAGCATAGGTCAGTCAACATAGCTAGGTCACTAGCCCAGGGGGCCATATTTCACCAGATGGAAACCCAAGGCTCATGCTCTCCATTACATATCCCCTCTCTATGAGCTCTAACCACATACAGTATCACGAGATGGGGGGAGGGAGAGAGATGGTGAGAGAGATGGAGAGAGATGGAGAGAGAGATGGAGAGAGAGATGGAGGGAGAGATGGAAGGAGAGTTGGATGGAGAGATGGAGAGAGATGCAGGGATAGATGGAGAGATGCAGGGAGAGATGGAGAGAGATGATGGGAGAGATGGAAGGAGAGTTGGAGAGACATGGATGGAGATGGAGAGATAGTCGCCTTTGTCAAAATCATCTCAGTCTCACCTACCTAACACAAATAGCCCCAATGGGTCCTTCTGTCAAGATTCAGAGAGGAGGCTGACAGCTGTCTGCCTGCCTTGCCTGTGGAAGTTGTGTCTGCCTGCCTTGCCTGTGGAGGTTGTGTCTGCCTGCCTTGCCTGTGGAGGTTGTGTCTGCCTGCCTTGCCTGTGGAGGTTGTGTCTGCCTGCCTTGCCTGTGGAGGTTGTGTCTGCCTGCCTTGCCTGTGGAGGTTGTGTCTGCCTGCCTTGCCCTGCCTGCCTTGCCTGTGGAGGTTGTGTCTGCCTGCCTTGCCTGTGGAGGTTGTGTCTGCCTGCCTTGCCTGTGGAGGTTGTGTCTGCCTGCCTTGCCTGTGGAGGTTGTGTCTGCCTGCCTTGCCTGTGGAGGTTGTGTCTGCCTGCCTTGCCTGTGGAGGTTGTGTCTGCCTGCCTTGCCTGTGGAGGTTGTGTCTGCCTGCCTTGCCTGTGGAGGTTGTGTCTGCCTGCCTTGCCTGTGGAGGTTGTGTCTGCCTGCCTTGCCTGTGGAGGTTGTGTCTGCCTGCCTTGCCTGTGGAGGTTGTGTCTGCCTGCCTTGCCTGTGGAGGTTGTGTCTGCCTGCCTTGCCTGTGGAGGTTGTGTCTGCCTGCCTTACCTGTCTGTGGAGGTTGTGTCTGCCTGCCTTGCCTGTGGAGGTTGTGTCTGCCTGCCTTGCCTGTGGAGGTTGTGTCTGCCTGCCTTGCCTGTGGAGGTTGTGTCTGCCTGCCTTGCCTGTGGAGGTTGTGTCTGCCTGCCTTGCCTGTGGAGGTTGTGTCTGCCTGCCTTGCCTGTGGAGGTTGTGTCTGCCTGCCTTGCCTGTGGAGGTTGTGTCCAATATCCACACTCACACTCTTCGAAAAAAGGGTTCCAAAAGGGATCTTCGACTGTCCCCATACGAGAACCCATTTTGGTTCCAGGCAGAATCCTTTTTGGTTCCAGGTATAACTCTTTGTGGAAAGGGTTCTACATAAAACCAAAATAGTTATTCAAAGGGTTCTCCAATGGGGACACCCAGAGAAACCTTTTAGGTTCTAGATAACACCTCTTTTTTTTCTAAAAGTGCAGCCATGTACAATCCAAGCCTGACACCTCACCTTTAACCCCTATAAACCTACAAAGGTCACAGAGCCCGGGCTAGGACTTCGAGGGCCTCGTATAAAGAATCCTGTCTAGCATTGGTTGTCTATGATGTCATATTTGGCTGAAGATAGAGACTACCCAGTCAAGAGATTATGACCTAAATTGTGGGTGGCGATTGTCATCCGATACTGGACCACTTCTGTAGATGACTTAGAAGTAGAGAGGTATCAGTGTGGGTGTGTGTGTGTGAACAGAAGGTCAGTCGGTGAGTTAATTAAACAGCTTGTGTTAAATGTCCGCTCAGGTCTCTTTTATGAGCCACACACACACACACACACACACACACACACACACACACACACACACACACACACACACACACACACTGCACTGGATCAAAGCAGCTGGCAGCCTCGCCGTAGGATATGATGACAATGACATCATACCTCTCTGTAGTGTGTGTGTGTCACTTTCACTGGAATTAGCATGAGCTCATCAGACCCCTACCTCTTCGGGGAGGGGGAGGGGCCACGGATAGTGTGACACCAGACTACACAGCTGTATACATGTGGACTGGGGTCATGAATACTGAATACGGCCATATGCCATTGCAGTGTGGTTAGTGGAACCACGGGGATTCCTTGTCTAGTGTAACGCTTTGCTGAAATAATGTGACTTGATTTTTCCATCTAGTACAAGAAGAGAGTGGCATGTGCAGGAGATGTGAAATCCTCAGGGGAAATAAAAGCTGTACCTGCCTCTCACTTTGTGTTGTAGACGTTGTTCCCGTAGACGTTGTTGTTTTCAAGGTTTTCAGTAACACTTTACTGTAGCTGTCCGTATGCATGCATTCATAAAGCCTTTATAAGCTATATAACAACACATAACAGTTGTCATAAACTGTCATAAGTAGTTTATGATACTTATGAGTCACAGCATGAAACATTAGTAAACCGAATGGAATGATGGGGGTATAACCATGGCATACGCCCTTATAGATTGTGCAAAGTGAAATTAATTTCAGGTGTTATAAAACACTTAAAAATGTGCTGCTTATACCACAGGATGAGTTGATGAGTATCACAAAACGTTACTATTCAAATGATCTCCAAGAAACATGGTCAAATGTGAGCTTCGGCGCTCAACGTCCTTTCCCCCATTTCCACACAACAACAAAAAATGGTTTAGCACCAAAAGCGCTCCATTCATTTATTGTTTAAAAATAATACTTAAATCCCAATCTACTTTTGTGACTATGTACCATTTGGTTTTAAAATAGACTATCGTAAGAAGCTTCAACATTGCAACAACATGTCGTAGTAGGCTATTAAACAAGGATACCTAATGATATGCGGCTACTGTGTTAAAAAAACTTCTTGCTCTAGGCCTCCCTAGTGGTGCAGCGGTCTAAGGCACTGCATCGCAGTGTTGCGATGCCACTACAGCCTGGGGTGCGATCTGTGTCACAACCGGCCGTGACCGGGAGTCCCATAGGGCAGCACACAATTGTCCCAGCGGCGTCCGGGCTAGGGGAGGGTTTGGCCGGGGGCTTTACTTGGCTCATCGCTCTCTAGTGACTTCTTGTGGCGGGCCGGGTTTCTGCAGGCTGACTCTGGTCGTCAGTTGAAAGGTGTTTCATCCGACACGTTGGTGCAGCTTCCGGGTTAAGCGAGCGGGTGTTAAGAAGTGTGGTTTGCTGGGTCATGTTTCGGAGGACGCATGCCTCGACCTTCGCCTCTCCCCAGCCAGTTGGGGAGTTGCAGTGATGAAACATCAGAATTGAATATCACAAAATTGGGGAGAATAAAACAACAAAAAACAACGACTTGCTTTTTTCTCTAATTCATTGATGATCAGATACTTCAGTTGTAACTGGTTCTGGTGCGCTCACACTTTACAGTTCATAGACAACTTCATCACTGTTACAAACATACTCTTTCTTTTGTTTTACAATAGCCTATATATATGTCACACCCTGATCGGTTTCACCTGTCTTTGTGCTTGTCTCCACCCCTCTCCAGGTGTCGCCCATCTTTCCCATTATCCCCTGTGTATTTATACCTGTGTTCCCTGTTGCCAGTTCGTCTGGTTTGTTCAAGTCAACCAGTGGTTTTGTTATTAACTCCTTTTTTCCCAGTCTCCCTTTATCTCACCCTCCTGGTTTTGACCCTTGCCTGTCCTGACTCTGAGCTCACCTGCCTGTCCTGACTCTGAGCCCGCCTGCCTGTCCTGACTCTGAGCCCGCCTGCCTGTCCTGACTCTGAGCCCGCCTGCCTGTCCTGACTCTGAGCCCGCCTGCCTGTCCTGGGGAGGGAGGGAGGGACAGACGGACACCGGAGCTACCACATGATGCAATTAAGGCAATGCGCAGGCCTCAAAGCCACTACATCAAAGCCACAGACACTGGCTCCATTGAACTCTCTCTCTTCAAAAGGGCTTTATTGGAATGGGAAACATATGTTTACATTGCCAAAGCAAGTGAAATAGATAATAAACAAAAGTGAAATAAACAATCAGAAATTAACAGTAAACATTACACACAAAAGTTTCAAAGGTATAGAGACATTTCAAACGTTATATTATGGCTATGTACAGTGATGTAACAATGTGCAAATAGTTGAAGTACAAAAGGGAAAATAAATAAACATAAATTCTCTCTCTCAAAACAAATAAAATGTGGATTTGAAATCTAATCTTGAGGACTTCTCTCTTACTGTAAATACGAAGGCAGTAATCTAAATATCAAGTTGTGATCCATTACAACATCAGAGGAAGCTAAGAAAACACAAGTCAGTCCCATGTGAGGAAACACAATGTTATGTTGCCGAGTTCAACATTAAAGCAATATGTTGCCCACAGTCCTATAGAAAAACACCCCATTTCTCGACGACTATTACATTATGACCTTACGTTGTTACAATACACACAGCCTCCACTCCTGTTCTAAAACCACATTACACAAGAGTAGCGACATGAAAAGATTGATTGATTAAGCATGTCACACATTTACCAAATATCCCCAGCTGAAACAGGACTTGGTGATGTAACTCGTAAAGTACCTTCTTCAATACAAGGAAAATACCTGACTCACTAACCTAGCTGTAGAACTAACCTAGCTGTAGAACTAACCTAGCTGTAGAACTAACCTAGCTGTAGAACTTGGGAGAAACATGTGGAATGCTCCATAGTGTGATGAAAAGACAGGCAGAAAGAGAACGAAGGAAAGAGAATGACAAGTAGTATGACTGAAACAGGATGTTTGGTAAGGCCAGGATTGTGGGTTCGATTCCCGCTGGGGCCACCAATCCGAAAAATACATACGCGCATTTGGATAAAAGCGTCTGCTAAATGATATATATAATATTATTAGGATGAAGGGGTGACGTAAGGTCAACTTGGTCCTTGTAGGAGTGTGAAAAGTAGAGTACTGTCTGTTCTTGGTAGAGAAGACTGGTCCCCCTAAAATAGGACTGTTTACACTACAACGGTGACCATTAGATCCTACTGAATGGGACAGTGATGTGATGCCATCTTCTAAAGATAGATGGGGGAACAGTGCAGAGCTGTGGTCCAGAAAGAGTCCAGAGGTTAGATTTATGTCTGGGACTTTTTATGTCTTTGTATATGTACCAAGGTCTGAAGGGATGATGATGATGATGATGATGGTGTGTGTGTGTGAGCGTCAATTTATGACAGGGTCTTTCTGTGCATAGATGCATGCAGGTGTGTGTGTGTGTGCCTGCACATGTCTGTGTGCGTGTCAGACTCAGGGAAGCCTTGTTTCTGGTCCAATCCTGGTCCCCGTCCCCCCCCCCCATGTTAATAGAAATGGAACCGTTACTTACTCAAGGATTCCTAACCTTGGTGAACAGACCAGCCGTTCCATCAGCGTTACAGCTCCATCTAGGATAAACGGGACACACCCTTGTCCAAGAGTCCGAAGCACGGGCCAAACCCCGACCACACCTCACTGACCCCTCCCCCTGACCCGGGGTAGACCAGGGGCGAGCAAAAGCCCCTTAATAAACACATTATAATGAGCTGCACACAGGAGACGCTGAGATGGAAATACCACAGCTGTCTTCCACTGTAAACGGCGTCCAACACATGTTTTGAAAACAGAAAGGGTGTGACGCGCTCATTATCAGGGTAAATACACTGATTCTGTCCAGAAATAGCTGGCATTTACAGACGGCGTATAAAGTGGTTTGAAAAAACTAAAGTAATGGAAACTTTGCGTGAAATTGACTTTGGGTTGGTCATTAGTGTTGAGGCTTGTGTAAATAACGATTAGGGTCGAGAGGGCTGACACACTACAGTAACACACACCAGCGTAACCACCACACTGCATCTGTCTCACACACTCTTTTAATATTAGATCTGTGTGAACATGGCAATAGCATCTCTTCCACACACACAAACACACACACCTCTTAACATCCAGCAAACATACAGGAACAAGGGAAGAAAGAGGGAAACACTACAGTGAGAGAGACTACTGGTCACTACAGTGAGAGACTACTGGTCACTACAGTGAGAGAGACTACTGGTCACTACAGTGAGAGAGACTACTGGTCACTACAGTGAGAGAGACTACTGGTCACTACAGTGAGAGAGACTACTGGTCACTACAGTGAGAGAGACTACTGGTCACTACAGTACAGTGAGAGACACTACTGGTCACTACAGTACAGTGAGAGATACTACTGGTTACTACAGTACAGTGAGAGAGACTACTGGTCACTACAGTACAGTGAGAGACTACTGGTCACTACAGTACAGTGAGAGAGACTACTGGTTACTACAGTACAGTGAGAGACACTACTGGTCACTACAGTACAGTGAGAGATACTACTGGTTACTACAGTACAGTGAGAGAGACTACTGGTCACTACAGTACAGTGAGAGACTACTGGTCACTACAGTACAGTGAGAGAGACTACTGGTTACTACAGTACAGTGAGAGACACTACTGGTCACTACAGTACAGTGAGAGAGACTACTGGTTACTACAGTACAGTGAGATAGACTACTGGTCACTACAGTACAGTGAGAGAGACTACTGGTCACTACAGTGAGTGACACTACCGGTCACTACAGTGAGAGACACTACTGGTCACTACATTGAGAGACACTACTGGTCACTACATTGAGAGACACTACTGGTCACTACAGTGAGAGAGACTACTGGCTACTACAGTACAGTAAGATAGACTACTGGTTACTCCAGTAAGATAGACTACTGGTCACTACAGTGAGAGAGACTACTGGCTACTACAGTACAGTAAGATAGACTACTGGTTACTCCAGTAAGATAGACTACTGGTCACTACAGTGAGAGACTACTGGTCACTACAGTGCAGTGAGAGATACTACTGGTCACTACAGTGCGAGACTATTGGTTACTACAGTAAGATAGACTACTGGTTACTCCAGTAAGATAGACTACTGGTCACTACAGTGAGAGACTACTGGTCACTACAGTGCAGTGAGAGAGACTACTGGTCACTACAGTGAGAGACTATTGGTTACTACAGTAAGATAGACTACTGGTCACTACAGTGAGAGACTATTGGTTACTACAGTAAGATAGACTACTGGTTACTACAGTACAGTGAGAGAGACTACTGGCCAATAACAATGCTGCCCAGCAAATCATTTGCGTGCATGTGTGTGTGTGTGTGTGTGTGTGTGTGTGTGTGTGTGTGTGTGTGTGTGTGTGTGTGTGTGTGTGTGTGTGTGTGTGTGTGTTGTGTGTGTGTTTATACGGTATCTGGTCTCTGACAGAGACAAGTGGCCAGGGGAGCCAGCAGACATATTACCATACAATTTCCTCTGGATGAGAGGAACAGTCTGTTATTGCACTGAACAAATGTCCTGGTCCCTTAGAAAACCATGAGTGTGTGTGTGTCCACTGCCTCTCTCTCCCTGACTCTCTCTCTCTCTCCCTGCCGCTCTCTCTCCCTGCCTCTCTCTCTCTCTCTCTCTCGCTCTCTCTCAGTTGTTCTGACTCTCTGTTGTTCTGACTCTCTCTCTGTTGTTCTGCCTCCCTCACTCTCTCTCTCTGTGTTGTTCTGAGAGAGAGAGAGAGATAGAGAGAGTGAGAGAGACTCCCTCACTCTGTTGTTCCGCCTCTCTCTCTCTGTTGTGGTCTTCCTGACCTCTCTGCTGGGTGTGGTATCCAGCATAACAGGGGTGACAGGTTCAGCACCACAGTCAAGAGGAGTCTGTGCCATAGTGAAACTAGTGGACTTGCCAAAGCAACTCAGTGTGAGAGCACATGGTCCGGCCAACCAATGAAGCCAATCCTCCCTCCCCTGGAACATGGACTCAACCACCGGGAAAGAGATGGGGATCCTGAACGATGACTCACACTAGAGCTGGGCCAAATGGACAAAAATGTATTTGATGATCAATCAAATGACAAATTTACAACAATGTGAACCAGTTACTTTTATATTACCTTTAAAAGTACTACTTTGAAAGTTGTAGCTATTAATTGTCCAGTTAACAATTGTCCATAATAGGAGACTTGTTTATTTTAAAACTCTTCAATCCTCTAGTAAAGGCTATTTATCATTATAATCGATATCAGTGAAATGTCCTCGATAAATGGTCAGCTCGGTCGGTTTATCGTCACAGCTCTAACTCACAGTCAAGGACTCAACGTCCACCCACCCAGCGTGGCGACAGGAAGTGACATTATAACGTTGTCACTCGCTGTTTCTGCGCCGGTTGCCGAGTGATTTGCTCGGGAACTTCCATGACGGAGATTTTCCCAGTTGTGTTGATTTCTACTCCACGCTGGAAAGAACAGCACTTGGGAAATGCACTTGGATAGCCTCTGATGTCTGTGATGGATGAGTGTGTGGTTGGCAGTGCACCCAGCTCAGCTCGCATGAATCAAGTCAAGGAACATGGCTGCTATGCAGTTAAAGGCAATGTGGTTCAGATGATGGATATACTTTTTATAATGAATTATATGTCTTATTTATTTATTGTCCTATCATGGTGGAAATGTTTTAAAATAAATTATACATTACATTTATTTATTGTCCTATCATGGGGAACTACATTATTTAAATAAATTATATATCTAATTGATTTACTTTTTATTTGATTTTACCTTTATTTAACCAGGCAAGTCAGTTAAGAACAAATTCTTATTTTCAATGACGGCCTGGGAACTGCTTGTTCAGGGGCAGAACGAAAGATTTGTACCTTGTCAGCTCGGGGATTTGAACTTGCAACCTTTCGGTTACTAGTCCAACACTCTAAGTCCAACGCTCTCACCACTAGGCTACCCTGCCGCCCCGCCCCACTTATGATCCTATATCGATGGATCGGTCCACAACCCAATACCCTAGACACCCAGATACTAAGGAGAAGTCCCTATCTGTTTTATGGGCCTGCTGTAAGTGGTATGTATGCTGCCAGAATGCGGTCAGAGACCTTCTAGATCAGCACTGCCCCCTCAATATTCCGAGCCTGCTTGGCAGGGTTGGTCCTGCAAAGCCAAAGCCCCCTAAAGGGAGAGCATAATACACAAGGACATTCTCAAAGCTGCTAATGAGAACCTTGACTACCTTGCACCTAGCTGGTGGAGATTCCAGTGGGGATTCCCCACCCAGGCAGTGGGTCTAGGATGTGACAATGGTTCATAAAATCACAGTGTCCAGCCCAGACCAACACACACAGCCTTACCAACACACACAGTGTCCAGCCCAGACCTCAACACACACAGCCTTACCAACACACACAGTGTCCAGCCCAGACCTAAACACACACAGCCTTACCAACAACACAGTGTCCAGCCCAGACCTCAACACACACAGCCTTACCAACAACACAGTGTCCAGCCCAGACCAACACACACAGCCTTACCAACAACACAGTGTCCAGCTCAGACCACCACACACAGCCTTACCAACAACACAGTGTCCAGCCCAGACCTCAACACACACAGCCTTACCAACACACACATTGTCCAGCCCAGACCAACACACACAGCCTTACCAACAACACAGTGTCCAGCCCAGACCTCAACACACACAGCCTTACCAACAACACAGTGTCCAGTCCAGACCAACACACACAGCCTTACCAACAACACAGTGTCCAGCCCAGACCTCAACACACACAGCCTTACCAACAACACAGTGTCCAGCCCAGAACTCAACACACACAGCCTTACCAACAACACAGTGTCCAGCCCAGACCTCAACACACACAGCCTTACCAACAACACAGTGTCCAGCCCAGACCAACACACACAGCCTTACCAACAACACAGTGTCCAGCCCAGACCTCAACACACACAGCCTTACCAACAACACAGTGTCCAGCCCAGACCAACACACACAGCCTTACCAACAACACAGTGTCCAGCCCAGACCAACACACACAGCCTTACCAACAACACAGTGTCCAGCTCAGACCTCAACACACACAGCCTTACCAACACACACAGTGTCCAGCCCAGACCAACACACACAGCCTTACCAAACACACACTGTCCAGCTCAGACCACCACACACAGCCTTACCAAAACCAAACAGTGTCCAGCCCAGACCACCACACACAGCCTTACCAAAACCAAACAGTGTCCAGCCCAGACCACCACACACAGCCTTACCAACACACAGTGTCCAGCCCAGACCTCAACACACACAGCCTTACCAACACACAGTGTCCAGCCCAGACCAACACACACAGCCTTACCAACACACAGTGGTCCAGCCCAGACCTCAACACACACAGCCTTAACAACAACACAGTGTCCAGCCCAGACCTCAACACACACAGCCTTACCAACACACAGTGTCCAGCCCAGACCTCAACACACACAGCCTTACCAAAACCACACAGTGTCCAGCTCAGATTCATTTCCTCTACTAGGATATGAGAAGGACCTCTTCTCAGCCCAGAGAGACCTGTTATTATTGCTTATTACAGATAACAGGCTTCTTTATTAAAAAGCCCAGAGGACGGACCGCTGCACATCAAATAGGGTACAATATCCCTGGCTGAGGCTACAACAACCTCCAACACGCACACGCACACACACACACACACACACACACACACACACACACACACACACACACACACACACACACACACACACACACACACACACACAAGCATTGATTGGAGGAATGTGATGGCTGCGTCCCCTGTCTGGTGTTGACAGTTAGAACTGTGGGCTAGGGTGTGTGTGTGCGCGCGTGTGTGTGTGTGTAGGCATGCGCGTGCACACCTGCACAGATCTAACGTTAAAATAGTGTGCGTGAAACAGATGCAGGCAGTTGGTGTGTGTGTGTGTGTGTGTGTGTGTGTGTGTGTGTGTGTGTGTGTGTGTGTGTGTGTGTGTGTGTGTGTGTGTGTGTGTGTGTGTGTGTGTGTGTGTGTGTGTGTGTGTGTGTGTGTGTGTGTGTGTGTGTGTGAAAATATTAATGATGAAAGGCAAAGGGCAGGGTGACAAACTAGCTTAGTGAAATAATGACTTCACCTTGTAGAACCATGCTCTTAAAGACCCAAAGTTTATGCACCAATTCACCCCTTTATAGTGTGTGTGTATGTGTATATGTGTGTGTGTGTGTGTGTATATGTGTGTGTGTACATATATGTGTGTGTATATGTGTGTGTATATATATATGTGTGTGTGTGTGTATGTGTGTGTGTATATGTGTGTGTACATATATGTGTGTGTATATATATGTGTGTGTGTGTGTGTGTGTGTGTGTAACCATAGATACGCCTCCTTTTGACCCTAGTCTCACCCTCAATGGAATACATCAACAAAGTCTGTATAAACAAGTCCATTTTGATGACCGAAACACCACATTATTTATCTACGTCACATCCAACACCGTGAAATAGGCCAGACAGTTTGATCTAACTTCCCTAGCGTCTGTGAGCCATTAGCTAAATCCTCTAGCCCTTTACAGGAGCAAAGTGCCACTCTGAGGACAACACCACCTCGCTCTTAAACTGTATCCTTCCCTCTACTTTAGAGATCTACTTTGGGTCAAACCCAAACCAAACCACTTTCCCTGGCAACCTCTGTAGTATAGATGTGGTGAGGGCACCAACTACCTCTCCTCTCATCTTCTATCTCTCCCTACTCCCTCGTGGGGGGGGGCTTGGTGGCCAGGGAGACCAGATCACTGTTCAGGGAGTAAAGTCAGGGAGACCAGATCACTGTTCAGGGAGTAACGTCAGAGAGACCAGATCACTGTTCAGGGAGTAACGTCAGAGAGACCAGATCACTGTTCAGGGAGTAACGTCAGAGAGACACACAGGGAGACCAGATCACCGTTCAGGGAGTAACGTCAGAGACACACAGGGAGACCAGATCACCGTTCAGGGAGTAATGTCAGGGAGACCAGATCACCGTTCAGGGAGTAACGTCAGGGAGACCAGATCACTGTTCAGGGAGTAACGTCAGAGACACACAGGGAGACCAAATCACCGTTCAGGGAGTAATGTCAGGGAGACCAGATCACCATTCAGGGAGTAACGTCAGGGAGACCAGATCACTGTTCAGGGAGTAACGTCAGAGAGACCAGATCACCGTTCAGGGAGTAACGTCAGAGAGACCAGATCACCGTTCAGGGAGTAACGTCAGAGAGACCAGATCACTGTTCAGGGAGTAACGTCAGAGAGACACACAGGGAGACCAGATCACTATTCAGGGAGTAACGTCAGGGAGACCAGATCACCGTTCAGGGAGTAACGTCAGAGACACACAGGGAGACCAGATCACCGTTCAGGGAGTAATGTCAGGGAGACCAGATCACCGTTCAGGGAGTAACGTCAGGGAGACCAGATCACTGTTCAGGGAGTAACGTCAGAGAGACCAGATCACCGTTCAGGGAGTAACGTCAGAGAGACACACAGGGAGACCAGATCACTATTCAGGGAGTAACGTCAGGGAGACCAGATCACCGTTCAGGGAGTAACGTCAGAGACACACAGGGAGACCAGATCACCGTTCAGGGAGTAATGTCAGGGAGACCAGATCACCGTTCAGGGAGTAACGTCAGGGAGACCAGATCACTGTTCAGGGAGTAACGTCAGAGAGACCAGATCACCGTTCAGGGAGTAACGTCAGAGAGACCAGATCACCGTTCAGGGAGTAATGTCAGGGAGACCAGATCACTGTTCAGGGAGTAACGTCAGGGAGACACACAGGGAGACCAGATCACCGTTCAGGGAGTAACGTCAGAGAGACCAGATCACCGTTCAGGGAGTAACGTCAGAGAGACACACAGGGAGACCAGATCACTGTTCAGGGAGTAACGTCAGAGAGACCAGATCACTGTTCAGGGAGTAACGTCAGAGAGACCAGATCACTGTTCAGGGAGTAACGTCAGAGAGACCAGATCACTGTTCAGGGAGTAACGTCAGAGAGACACACAGGGAGACCAGATCACTGTTCAGGGAGTAACGTCAGAGAGACCAGATCACCGTTCAGGGAGTAACGTCAGGGAGACCAGATCACTGTTCAGGGAGTAACGTCAGAGAGACCAGATCACCGTTCAGGGAGTAACGTCAGAGACACACACAGGGAGACCAGATCACTCCTCCTGTCCTACTGGAAATACTGGAGAGAAGAGAGGGAGGGACTTCAGCCATTATCTTACAGACACCCTCATTAGAGAGGTAGAAAGGAAGAATGAGAGAGAGAGACACTATTGGGTCGGATGGAAAGAAAGTAGGAATGAGAGATTTTATGGAGAGACCAGACTGAGAACAAGGTCAGACTGAGAACAAGGTCAGACTGAGAACAAGGTCAGACTGAGAACAAGGTCAGACTGAGAACAAGGTCAGACTGAGAACAAGATCAGACTGAGAACAAGGTCAGACTGAGAACAGGAAGAATGGTATTATAGAGTGAAGGTGAAAGACAGAGAGAGAGAGAGGAGGAGCTGGAGAGAGACAAAGAGAGGCTGCTCTGCTCAGTCCTCTGCCCCTTTGTGAGAAGTGGTGTAGAGAGGAATGAAGGAGCCTGCAGCAACAGTCACCTCCTGTCCTTTCAGACACTGACTCACAGCCCTGTGGTTCCATCTCAAATACCAGGAGTTGGCTGTTATAGACACACACACACACACAGTCGGAGAGACAGGCACACACATGAATGCAAACTCACACACACAAACACACAGTCACTCACAGACAAAGTGAAAAGACACACCCCTAAATACATGCCCCACAGTAGACTCTTGAGAGGAGAGAGTCTGTCTGATACCATCTGAATGGAACTACCTCTTCAAATAAACCTAGATGCCTCAGTATGTCTCAGAGACACACTCTTCTCTGAAACGTCCCCTTGTTCAACTACAGATTGATCTTGTAATCTGATTATCATCTTTTTCTCCTGTTAAAATGGTCTATGGACAGAGTCAGAGCAAATTGAGAACAACTTCCAAACTTAAGACACCAAAAAAACATTTAGACCGATGACTGAATTACAAAGGGCTGTTTTGTGCTGTGTTGGAGAGAAGTGTTTATTTTTTCATTCCTCCCTCTGCAGCTTTGAGGTTTCTACTTCTGTCATGTTTTTGTTGCCCTGAGGGGAACGGAGAATCTGGGAAGGAGAGTACCTGTGTGTGTGTGTGTGTGTGTGTGTGTGTGTGTGTGTGTGTGTGTGTGTGTGTGTGTGTGTGTGTGTGTGTGTGTGTGTGTGTGTGTGTGTGTGTGTGTGTGTGTGTGTGTGTGTGTGTGTGTGTGTGTGTGTGTGTGTGTGTGTGTGTGTGTGTGTGTGTGTGTGTAGGAAGACAGACAGGGCTAACATTGTGATAACACCAGAGGACATTCAGAACTCAGCTGCCAGCCAGTATGGGAGACAGGCTTCCAGTAACCTAGCGCTAACAGGGAAATGATATCGGAGATGTTCAAAACATGTTGTTTTGCCACACGTACAGTACGTGCCTACGTAAAAGTCTAACCAAGAACAGTTCAGTTCAACTCAACACAAATATCAGATATCTCAGATATCCTACAAAAACAGTGAAAACTGTTGCCGAGAGGGCTATCAAATGAAATAGAATGAAGAGACATGGTTGTCTGCTACGGAAAAATGTAATATTCAAAATGACCCCAATGCTAGTTTGATGAACCCGTGTCATCACAGGTTGAACTACCAAATCACTTCGGCTCCAGATGCCAGCCTTGTCAAAACACAAAGTGAACGTTGTCCCTTGTATACCGACTTGAAGCCAAGCAATAAGCAACACCATGGTACTCACAATACCATGGTACTCATAACACTCGTAACACCATGGTACTCACAACACCATGGTACTCACAACGCCATGGTACTCATAACACTCACAACACCATGGTACTCATAACACCATGGCACTCACAACACCATGGTACTCACAACGCCATGGTACTCATAACACTCACAACACCATGGTACTCATAACACCATGGTACTCACAACACCATGGTACTCATAACACTCACAACACCATGGTGCTCATAACACTCATAACACCATGGTACTCACAACACCATGGTACTCACAACGCCATGGTACTCATAACACTCACAACACTATGGTACTCATAACACCATGGTAGTCATAACACCATGGTATTCAGAACACCATGGTACTCATA
This sequence comes from Oncorhynchus keta, assembly GCF_023373465.1. Classification (NCBI taxonomy): domain Eukaryota; kingdom Metazoa; phylum Chordata; class Actinopteri; order Salmoniformes; family Salmonidae; genus Oncorhynchus; species Oncorhynchus keta. The sequence continues at coordinate 11,843,033 of NC_068433.1, forward strand.
ACACTCATAACACCATGGTACTCATAACAACATGGTAGTCATAACACCATGGTACTCATAACACTCATAACACCATGGTACTCATAACAACATGGTAGTCATAACACCATGGTACTCATAACACTCATAACACCATGGTAGTCATAACACTCATAACACCCTGGTACTCATAACACTCATAACACCATGGTACTCATAACACCATGGTACTCAGAACACCATGGTAGTCATAACACCATGGTAGTCATAACACCATGGTACTCAGAACACCATGGTACTCATAACACTCATAACACCATGGTACTCATAACACCATGGTACTCATAACACCATGGTACTCATAACAACATGGTAGTCAGAATACCATGGTACTCATAACACTCATAACACCATGGTACTCATAACACCATGGTACTCAGAACACCATGGTACTCATAACACTCATAACACCATGGTACTCATAACACCATGGTACTCATAACACTCATAACACCCTGGTACTCATAACACTCATAACACCATGGTACTCATAACACCATGGTACTCAGAACACCATGGTACTCATAACACTCATAACACCATGGTAGTCATAACGCCATGGTACTCATAACACTCATAACACCATGGTAGTCATAACGCCATGGTACTCATAACACTCATAACACCCTGGTACTCACAACACCATGGTACTCATAACACCCTGGTACTCATAACACAAGCACCAACAAGTACAGAGCGTCAGCCAGGGACGCACTCTCACAAATCACATTTGAACCTCAGATTTTACCTCAGACTTTCAGCTCCTGTCACTAGTGGTGATCTTTAAGTCTGAAATATTATTGGCGTAATGATTCTGAACATGAAATCAAATAGATATCAGTTTCAATGACTGTAGACAGCGAGATGTGGGCAGAGTGATGGAGGAGTTATGCCTAGATTTACACAGAGTGTACAAAACATTAGAGACACCTGCACGTTCTATGAAATAGACTGAACAGTGTAGATGAAGGGGAGGAGACAGGTTGAAGAAGGATTTCTAAGCCTTGAGACATTTGAGACATGGGTTGTGTACGTGTGCCATTCAGAGCGTGAATGTTATTGCGGGTGTAGAGAAATTCTTGTGTTTCTAGCTCTAACAGTGCAGTAATACCTAACAATTTCACAACAATACACACAAATCTAAGTGCCTTGGGGTAACTCAATCACAAGCATACACCCCTATGTAATATGCTCACACACAATATGTTCCCTTCATTAATCTGCCTTCTTACATTGGGGGAGGGTTGTTTTCCTGAAGGCCTCAACTAAAGACTGCAGAGCTCAACAGACTCTGAGGAATTAGAGAGAGAGAGAGAGAGAGACTACAGAAAACCACCCTGAGGCACAGTCCACCAGCCTCACTGTATCCAACAGAGACACAGCACAGACAGAGGGAGTCTGGGAACACTGTCCTCAGACACAGCATGGTACCCTCATAACCACCACAGAGAGAGAGAGAGAGAGAAAGAGACAGAGAGAGAAAGTTGGGTTGGAAGGAAATGAAGAGAAAACAGATTGATTTTACAGAATGAGAGAACAAACAGAGAAGCATTGATGGAGAAAGACAGAAGATGCATTGGCTCAGTTCCCCTCCGAGCTAACCCCACCTTCCCCCGCATGACAAGAAACAGAGAACGAAACCCCACTGCGAACATTTAATCAACATTTAATCAACACGGGTGTAGTATTACCCTGTGTGTTGTCATCACTAAAACCAATGGTGATGGTAGGGTATTACTCAACACAGATTAATGGCAGGGGAACAGTATCGTATCTTGGCCGTCGCAGTAGATGTTTGCTCTGTGCGCCCCACGCTGACACGCGACTACACACCCAGTCCCAGGGGCCAAGATGTCCAATAGTGATCAAATCAAATCAAAGTTTATTTGTCACGTGCGCTGAATACAACAGGTGTAGTAGACCTTACACTGAACTACTTACTTACAGGCTCTAACCAACAGTGCAATTTTTTTTAAGTATTAGGTGAACAATAGGTAAGTAAAGAAATAAAAACAGTAAAAAGACAATGAAAATAACAGTAGCGAGGCTATATACAGTAGAGAGGCTATATACAGTAGAGAGGCTATATACAGTAGAGAGGCTATATACAGGCACCGGTTAGTCGGGCTGATTGAGATATTATGTACATGTAGATATGGTTAAAGTGACTATGCATATATGATAAACAGAGAGTAGCAGCAGCGTAAAAGAGGGGTTGGGGGGGGCACACAATGCAAATAGTCCGGGTAGCCATTTGATTACCTGTTCAGGAGTCTTATGGTTTTGGGGTAAAAATCTGTTGAGAAGCCATTTTGTCCTAGACTTGGCGCTCCTGTACCACTTGCCAGGCGGTAGTAGAGAGAACAGTTTATGACTGGGGTGGCTGGGGTCTTTGACAATTTTTAGGGCCTTCCTCTGACACCGCCTGGTATAGAGGTGCTGGATGGCAGGAAGCTTGGCCCAAGTGATGTACTGGGCCGTACGCACTACCCTCTGTAGTGCCTGGCGGTCGGAGGCCGAGCAGTTGCCATACCAGGCAGTGATGCAACCATAATCTCGATATTGCAACTGTAGAACCGTGTTAGTTTCCTGAGGGGGAATAGGCTTTGTCGTGCCCTCTTCACGACTGTCTTGAAGTGTTTGGACCATGATAGTTTGTTGGTGATGTGGACACCAAAGAACTTGAAGCTCTCAACCTGCTCCACTGCAGCCCAGTCGATGAAAATGGGGGCGTGCTCGATCCTCCTTTTCCTGTAGTCCACAATCATCTCCTTAGTCTTGGTTATGTTGAGGGAGAGGTTGTTGTCCTGGCAGCACACGGCCAGGTCTCTGACCTCCTCCCTATAGGCTGTCTCGTCATTGTCGGTGATCAGGCCTACCACTGTTGTGTCGTCTGCAAACTTAATAATGGTGTTGGAGTCGTGCCTGGCCATGCAGTCATGAGTGAACAGGGAGTACAGGAGGGGACTGAGCACGCACCCCTGAGGGGCTCCAGTGTTGAGGATCAGTGTGGCAAATGTGTTGCTACCTACCCTCACCACCTGGGGGCGGCCCGTCAGGAAGTCAAGGATCCAGTTGCAGAGGGAGGTGTTTAGTCCCAGGATCCTTAGCTTAGTGATGAGCTATGAGGGTACTATGGTGTTGAACGCTGACCTGTAGTCAATGAATAGCATTCTCAGTGTTGAGTGCAATAGAGATTGCATCATCTGTGGATCTGTTTGGGCGGTATGCAAATTGGAGTGAGTCTAGGGTTTCTGGAATAATGGTGTTGATGTGAGCCATTAGCAGCGCCCACAGCACCGGCATGGTCGGGATATAATGGAACCAGCTGCCAGAAATCTCAATAAATTAGGATTACATTACAACAATCGGTCACGTAGCCAACTGTATCAGGCTTACATACAATTGACTTACAAGGTAGGCTACTGAGGATTGAGAGATATATCCTTTTAAAATAAGTCTGGCCTGTTGTGTTACATAAAGTTAAACATCATCTGCTGTCACAATGACAAATGAAAATGTCTCTCTAGAAATATCAGATCTATTAAGACTACCTATCATTACCACACCATTAAGACTACCTATCATTACCACACCATTAAGACTACCTATCACTACCACACCATTAAGACCACCTGTATCATTACCACACCATTAAGACTACCTATCATTACCACACCATTAAGACTACCTATCATTACCACACCATTAAGACTACCTATCACTACCACACCATTAAGACTACCTATCACTACCACACCATAAACCTGTTACTCCTACCCCCTACTTTTTCGAACATTCTGTTAAAAATCGCGCAACATTTCAGCGCCCTGCTGCTCATGCCAGGAATATAGTATATTCATATGATTAGTATGTGTGGATAGAAAACACTCAGACGTTTATAAAACAGGTTAAATCACGGCTGTGACTATAACAGAACGTGCGTTTCATCGAAAAGTGCAGGAAAATCTGATCACTGAAAATGGAAAAATATATCCATGCGCGACTTGAACCCATTGATAAAGGTGAACCACATTTAATGGGGCTGAGGTTGCAATACCTACAGCTTCCACACGTTGTCTAGAGTCTTGTCATTTGCCTACTATTTGTTTCTTGGTCAAACAGACGCAAGGCAGCGCATTTCTTCCGGTCTCCGACCGGATATTTCGGTTGAGATTTACCCGGACACTATTTCCAGACGGACAGCTAAAGATTATACTTCGCCTCGTGATCAATTTGATCGCTTATTAACGTTTACTAATACCTAAAGTTGCATTACAAAAGTATTTCGAAGTGTTTTGTGAAAGTTTATCGTCGACTTTTTTAATGTTAAAAAAATGACGTTACGTTATAAGACGCTATTTTTTTTTGTTTATCACACAGTCTTCATAGATCGATATCTAGGCTATATATGGACCGATTTAATCGAAAAAAAGAACCAATAGTTATTATGGGACATCTAGGAGTGCCAACAAAGAAGATGGTCAAAGGTAATGAATGTTTTATATTTTATTTGTGCGGTTTGTGTAGCGACGACTATGCTAATTATTTTGTTTACGTCCCCTGCAGGTCTTTTGGGGTGTTACATGCTATCAGCTAATAGCTTCTCATGCTTTCGCCGAAAAGCATTTTAAAAATCTGACTTGTTGCCTGGATTCACAACGAGTGTAGCTTTAATTCAATACCCTGCATGTGTATTTTAATGAACGTTTGAGTTTTAACTAGTACTATCAGCATTTAGCGTAGCGCATTTGCATTTCCAGATGTCTAGATGGGACGCCTGCGTGTCAGGTAGGAGCAAGAGGTTAAGACTACCACCTGTATCATTACCACACCATTAAGACTACCACCTGTATCATTACCACACCATTAAGACTACCTATCATTATCACACCATTAAGACTACCACCTGTATCATTACCACACCGTTAAGACTACCGATCATTACCACACCATTAAGACTACCTATCACTACCACACCATTAAGACTACCACCTGTATCATTACCACACCATTAAGACTACCTATCATTACCACACCAATAATACTACCTATCATTACCACACCATTAAGACTACCTATCACTACCACACCATTAAGACTACCTATCACTACCACACCATTAAGACTACCTATCACTAACACACCATTAAGACTACCACCTGTATCATTACCACACCATTAAGACTACCTATCATTACGACTAACTATCACTACCACACCATTAAGACTACCACCTGTATCATTACCACACCATTAAGACTACCTATCATTACCACACCATTAAGACTACCTATCACTACCACACCATTAAGACTACCACCTGTATCATTACCACACCATTAAGACAACCTATCATTACCACACCATTAAGACTACCTATCATTACCACACCATTAAGACTACCACCTGTATCATTACCACACCATTAAGACTACCTATCATTACGACTAACTATCACTACCACACCATTAAGACTACCACCTGTATCATTACCACACCATTAAGACTACCTATCATTACCACACCATTAAGACTACCTATCACTACCACACCATTAAGACTACCACCTGTATCATTACCACACCATTAAGACTACCTATCATTACCACACCATTAAGACTACCACCTGTATCATTACCACACCATTAAGACTATCTATCATTACCGCACCATTAAGACTACCTATCACTACCACACCATTAAGACTACCAGCTGTATCATTACCACACCATTAAGACTACCTATCATTACCACACCATTAAGACTACCTATCATTACCGCACCATTAAGACAACCTATCATTACCACACCATTAAGACTACCTATCACTAACACACCATTAAGACTACCTATCATTACCACACCATTAAGACTACCTATCATTACCGCACCAGTAAGACTACCTATCACTACCACACCATTAAGACTACCACCTGTATCATTACCACACATTTAAGACTACCACCTGTATCATTACCACACCATTAAGACTACCTATCATTACCGCACCATTAAGACTACCTATCACTACACACCATTAAGACTACCACCTGTATCATTACCACACCATTAAGACTACCTATCATTACCACACCACTACCACACCATTAAGACTACCTATCATTACCACACCATTAAGACTACCTATCATTACCGCACCATTAAGACTACCTATCACTACCACACCATTAAGACTACCACCTGTATCATTACCACACCATTAAGACTACCTATCACTAACACACCATTAAGACTACCACCTGTATCATTACCACACCATTAAGACTACCTATCATTACCACACCAGTAATACTACCTATCACTACCACACCATTAAGACTACCACCTGTATCATTACCACACCATTAAGACTACCACCTGTATCATTACCACAACATTAAGACTACCTATCATTACCGCACCATTAAGACTACCTATCACTACCACACCATTAAGACTACCACCTGTATCATTACCACACCATTAAGACTACCTATCATTACCACACCATTAAGACTACCTATCATTACCGCACCATTAAGACTACCACCTGTATCATTACCACACCATTAAGACTACCTATCATTAACACACCATTAAGATTACCTATCATTACCACACCACTACCACACCATTAAGACTACCTATCACTACCACACCATTAAGACTACCTATCACTACCACACCATTAAGACTACCACCTGTATCATTACCACACCATTAAGACAACCTATCATTACCACACCATTAAGACTACCTATCACTAACACACCATTAAGACTACCACCTGTATCATTACCACACCATTAAGACTACCTATCACTACCACACCATTAAGACTACCTATCACTAACACACCATTAAGACTACCACCTGTATCATTACCACACCATTAAGACTACCTATCATTACCGCACCATTAAGACTACCTATCACTACCAAACCATTAAGACTACCACCTGTATCATTACCACACCATTAAGACTACCTATCATTACCACACCTTTAAGACTACCTATCACTACCACACCATTAAGACTACCACCTGTATCATTACCACACCATTAAGACTACCTATCATTACCACACCATTAAGACTACCTATCACTACCACACCATTAAGACTACCTATCATTACCACACCATTAAAACTACCACCTGTATCATTACCACACCATTAAGACTACCTTTCATTACCACACCATTAAGACTGCCTATCACTACCGCACCATTAAGACTACCACCTGTATCATTACCACACCATTAAGACTACCTATCATTACCACACCATTAAGACTACCTATCATTACCACACCATTAAGACTACCTATCACTACCACACCATTAAGACTACCACCTGTATCATTACCACACCATTAAGACTACCTATCATTACCACACCATTAAGATTACCTATCATTACCACACAATTACGACTACCTATCACTACCACACCATTAAGACTACCTATCATTACCACACCATTAAGACTACCTATCATTACCACATCATTAAGGCTACCACCTGTATCATTACCACACCATTAAGACTACCACCTGTATCATTACCACACCATTAAAACTACCTATCATTACCACACCAATAAGACTACCTATCATTACCACACCATTAAGACTACCGATCATTACCACATCATTAAGACTACCACCTGTATCATTACCACACCATTAAGACTACCACCTGTATCATTACCACACCATTAAGACTGCCTATCATTACCACACCATTAAGACGACCTATCATTACCACACCAATAAGACTACCTATCATTACCACACCATTAAGACTACCACCTGTATCATTACCACACCATTAAGACTACCTATCATTACCACACCATTAAGACTACCTATCATTACCACACCATTAAAACTACCACCTGTATCATTACCACACCATTAAGACTACCTTTCATTACCACACCATTAAGACTGCCTATCACTACCGCACCATTAAGACTACCACCTGTATCATTACCACACCATTAAGACTACCTATCATTACCACACCATTAAGACTACCTATCATTACCACACCAATAAGACTACCTATCATTACCACACCATTAAGACTACCACCTGTATCATTACCACACCATTAAGACTACCTATCATTACCACACCATTAAGACTACCTATCATTACCACACCATTAAGACTACCTATCATTACCACACCATTAAGACTACCTATCATTACCACACCATTAAGACTACCTATCACTACCACACCATTAAGACTACCACCTGTATCATTACCACACCATTAAGACTACCTATCATTACCACACCATTAAGACTACCTATCACTACCACACCATTAAGACTACCACCTGTATCATTACCACACCATTAAGACTACCTATCATTACCACACCATTAAGATTACCTATCATTACCACACAATTACGACTACCTATCACTACCACACCATTAAGACTACCTATCATTACCACACCATTAAGACTACCTATCATTACCACATCATTAAGGCTACCACCTGTATCATTACCACACCATTAAGACTACCACCTGTATCATTACCACACCATTAAAACTACCTATCATTACCACACCATTAAGACTACCGATCATTACCACATCATTAAGACTACCACCTGTATCATTACCACACCATTAAGACTACCACCTGTATCATTACCACACCATTAAGACTGCCTATCATTACCACACCATTAAGACTACCTATCATTACCACACCAATAAGACTACCTATCATTACCACACCATTAAGACTACCACCTGTATCATTACCACACCATTAAGACTACCTATCATTACCACACCATTAAGACTACCTATCATTACCGCACCATTAAGACTACCACCTGTATCATTACCACACCATTAAGACTACCTATCATTACCACACCATTAAGACTACCTATCATTACCACACCATAATATATAATAATATATGCCATTTAGCAGACGCTTTTATCCAAAGCGACTTACAGTCATGTGTGCATACATTCTACGTATGGGTGGTCCCGGGAATCGAACCCTCTACCAACTGAGCTACAGAAGGACCATCATCACTCAAGTGACTTCCTTTCAAACTGCCCACATTCTTAGTTCAACCTATGGACAGGTGATTGAAGTCAAACCTCAGGTTCAACTCCAAACCATACCACTCCTCACCAGTAGGGGTCCTATTCCAACCTAAGTGACCTGCCACACCTTGGGAAGTTAACCACTGAGGCTAGGGTGCCATTTGGAAGGCGCTGCCACTTAATCGCTGCTACTCATTGTGTTTCAATCTGGACATGGGACAAGAAAGTTGTCACAGGGGACCTACAGTACGTGTGTGCGCTCCATGTCTTCGACCTCCGTTTTACTAGTTCTGTAACACAGTGTCTTCCAAATGGCACCCTAGTCCCTATATAGTGCACTACTTTATACTACAGTCCTACTCCCTGTATAGTGCACTACTTTTGACCAGAGCCCTATATAGTGCACTACATTTGACCAGAGCCCATAGGGAATAGGGTGCCATTATGCGAATCAAACAGTGTTGGCCCAATACTGCGGCTAAAGGGCTAGCAGGATGTGTACAGTAGGATTGCCTTCCATTGTCCATTGTTACAGGGACTGCCTGTCTGGACTGACTGTGGCAGATTGGCTGGGCTTCCATGAAGAGGAGGGGAAATACCCAGCCCCAAGAACACACAGTTAGAGGTAAAAATAAAACACAAAAGCAGTAGAAGTGAAGCTTCCAGGAATACTTTTCCCACCACAACAAGTTCCTTGTGAAAAAACAAGACAGGTCAGCTAAAGTAGAGATGGAGACTAGGTCAAAGGCCCAATGACCAAGTAGGGCTAGACTTGCCTATATTAGCCAAGCTATATTAGCCTAGCTATATTAGCCTAGCTATATTAGCCAAGCTATATTAGCCTAGCTATATTAGCCAAGCTATATTAGCCTAGCTATATTAGCCTAGCTATATTAGCCAAGCGATATTAGCCAAGCGATATTAGCCAAGCTATATTAGCCAAGCTATATTAACCAAGCTATATTAGCCAAGCTATATTAGCCAAGCTAATTTAAAATGCACATTTATGAATGGCTGAAGTCAATGGTAAGAGTGTGCCATTTCCAGTTATTGCTTATCCCTTCAAACGTGTCCCTTCCTAAACAAGTAGTCTGATTAATCCAAACCCAACAGTTTTTCCCCGCCCTGTTCCCAACTGGATGTGATGAATTGGAGTTGTTCTATCATTAAGCTGCTTGATCCCCCCCCCCCTCCTTTTAGTCTCAATCTGCAGCAGGAGCAGGTGTTGCAGGTTACCAGAGCCAGTTGATCCCTTCCAGACCAGTTCCCTGTCCTTGACTCTAGCCTCGCCTCACCTGTGACCCTGGGGAAAGTGTACTACCTAAAAGTCAAGATCTCTTTACCAAGAAAGCAGTAGTAGGTTACTACACACATACAAGGAGGAGGCTACATGGATGAAGCTTAATGGATGATGCTTAATGGATGAGGCTACATGGATGAGGCTTAATGGATGATGCTCAATGGATGAGGCTACAATGGATGAGGCTAATGGATGAGGCTACGTGGATGAGGCTTAATGGATGATGCTATAGTGGATGCTTAATAGATGATTCTTAATAGATGAGGCTACATGGATGAGGCTTAATGGGTGATTCTACATGGATTAGGCTTAATTGATGAGGCTTAATGGATGAAGCTTAATGGATGATGCTTAATGGGTGATGCTTAATGGATGAGACTACATGGATGATGCTTAAGGGATGAGGCTACATGGATGAGGCTACGTGGATGAGGCTTAATGGATGATGCTATGTGGATGCTTAATAGATTATTATTAATAGATGATGCTACATGGATGAGGATTAATGGATGATGCTACATGGATGAGGCTTAGTGGATGATTCTACATGGATTAGGCTACATGGATGAGGCTTAATGGATGATTCTACATGGATTAGGCTTAATTGATGAGGCTTAATGGATGAAGCTACATGGATGAGGCTTAATGGATGATGCTTAATGATGATGCTTCTTGGAACAATTCGCTTCCATCTCATTTCTGTATCAATTCTGATGAGAGGAAAGAGGGGAGAAAGCAAATTTTCTGTAATCTATAGAAACACACCCACTGTGTCCCGGACTGCTGTTGGGGCTGGGAGGTGTCGTGAGAACAATCTGCCTCGAGCCCATTAGCCTATCAATTAATGACGTGGCTGCGTGCTCCTCTGAAGACAGACAGGACCCCCTGTCGGTCTACACCTCGTGGTCCTTTGTGTTGTGCCTTTCCATCCCTCTGTAGCAACCTTGTTGGTTCTATGTTGAATTGATACACATTCGCATGAAACAATATTTGGCACATAACCACTCCATGGAACTCAGCTAAAGTGAAAATATTTGGTCAAAACAAGGAAAAACGAACAAGGACACTGAAAGCAATTGTTTTGATAATACATTTGACAATTAAACAACACCCTTTTTTTCCTCAAATACAAATGCTACACCGGTCAAGGTGATAGCATGCTACTGTATCGATACATACCAGTAACGTACATTGTTACAAGCCTGCTCGTTTTCGTCTAAAAACAATGCACAATTTCTTACAACAAAGTGCAAGAGTAGTATAACAATGACTTAAAGTAGGATAGCAGACGTAAACCAAAAATCGGTACCTTTCCCGTTTTTGTCCATGTCGCCGAGATAACTCCTGGGTGTGTACTTCTCCTGTGTTCTTCCCCGTGACAATAGAAAAGCACGTACGCGCCTCTCCTCCAAGCGCTCCTTGCTTCCTTTCGGTGTGTGATGGGACAGACGCCGATTCTAGCTGTCAAGAAACACAGGGGACCAGATGGACACAGATAGTAGCCAATCGCAGTCGTAGCTTACATGGGCTTGCCCAATCACAGCGAATAATAGAAGGGGTCTTTGGTCATTTATTTTAAAATATCTATACTATTTAGTGCCTTTGAGAACTATCAACATCAAGGTACAGTAGTAATATAGAATGGAGGTATTCTCAACCTACTGTCTGGTTTACTCGGCAGGCCATTTGAAACCATTATGAATCAAATGACAAAAATGATTCATAGAATGATTCACTCCCTCTCATCAGCACCTGTTTCAACATTAATGTATTCACTCCGTAGGAAAATGATTCCGTAGCAAGACTCTCCGTCCCGGACAGATGTGTACCAGAGCAACAAATGAGAAAACTTGAGATCAAATGAAATATTTATTTACAAGACCTACTTCTAATGTCCTGTTCTAATTCAGTTTTGAGACAGACTAAACGGGTGGGTATCAACCAATAAGGATGTTGTATCCTTGTCTGTCTGGAACGACTAGTTTCCTCACACCACACTGAAGAGTAGACTATCACGTAAAAACGTAGCTACTCTCAATTGATACTACTGTGACACATTCGTTTGTCTGAGAACAACACAAAATAGATTTCAGTGACAGCTCAGACAACCATCCAAACAGTCAGCATTCTGGCATTCCAATGCAGCCGTTTTTAACTCAATATCAAATCATTTATTGTTAACAATTAAGTACCTTCATGTGATTATTTATTATTTAGCAATAATTATTTAGCAATAATTTAGCTAGGACTGTCTGGGAATAGTCTAAGTAGGTAGGGGAACACTGATAACGAGCCATTATTGGCAGAGAAGTTTGGAACTCTCTTTCTTAATGGTCTATTAACTAATTTAATCGTCTGATGACATCACCAGGGAGGCCAAAATTCCATCCCATCAAAACAGGCAGACATTTCAGATGGACTTTTCAAACAGCTGTTACACTAAAAGGGCATGATCATCATTTCCACAATTCCACACTTTTATTCCAACCTCATAGTATGAAAATATATATAAAGAACAGGAAAATCACGTTTTTTGACTGCACTTGTACTGGGCCTTTAAGTTACCATAAAAACACAGAACATGTCAAAAGAAATGGTACTGAATGAAACATTTATTTAAAGATGGACATCAGTATTTCTTGCAAACCAGTGAAGTAAAATAAGAAAACAACTCAACAAAAGCTAAACAAAAGGCTTAGTTACAGCGTAATAATAATTTCAACCCATTTCGCCATCCTCTTATCGTCCTCCACTGAGCCACAACTACTCTGAACAAAAATGTAAACGCAACATGTAAATTGTTGTTCCCATGTTTCATGAGCTGAAATAAAAGATCCCAGAAATGTTCCATACGCACAAAAAGCTTTTTTTCCCTCTCTAAAATTGAGCACAAATTTGTTTACATCCTTGTTAGTGCGCATTTCTCCTTTGCCAAGATCATCTATCCACCTGACAGGTGTGGCATATCAAGAAGCTGATAAAACGGCATGATCATTACACAGGTGCACCTTGTGCCGGGGACAATAAAAGGCCACTCTAAAATGTGCAGTTTTGTCACACAACACAGATGTCACAACACAGTTTTGAGGGAGTGTGCAATTGGCAGGAATGTCCAGTTGTTGAATGTTCATTTCTCTACCATAAGCCGCCTCCAAAGTCATATTAGAGAATTTGGCAGTACGTCCAACTGGCCTCAAAACCGCAGACCACATGTAACCACGTCACCCCATCCAGCTTCTTTACCTGCGTGATCGTCTGACGGGGTGCTGAGGAGTATTTCTGTTGGTAATAAAGCCCTTTTGTGGGGGAAAAACTCATTCTGATTGGGTGGCTGCAACCCTGCCCAGTCATGTAAAATCCATAGATTAGGTCCTAATGAATTTATTTCAATTGACTGATTTCCTTCTATGAACTGAAACTCAGTCAAATCTTTGAAAATGGTTGCGTGTTGCGTTTATATTTTTGTTCAGTATACATAAAATCACAGCATATGGTATCCATTGGTGACACAGTTCTTTGTGTGTCCACACCATATAATTAGGAATTGGAATACTTATTTAGTCAGATCTTAATGGTTTACACAGACAATGCAAAATAAACGATGACAGAACCAAATTCATTTGAACATATTCTTCATTTTGCAAAACACCAACGCCAACGTCCTTCTAATTGTGGCTTGGAGAGAGGAGGCTTTGGGTTAAACTGAGCCATTAAGTTAAAAGAAGGAATCAAATCCTATTTGATAAAGACTAATCATCCCATAACATTTGGGTCAATGCAATATTAAAAAAGGGACATTCTACAACAACAAAAAGTAGCCTATGGCACTTGTCTGCGACTGTTGTGGCACAATGGGTACACCGGTATACAGAACCGTATTCATAAATACCTTTAATTACAATCAAACAAGCAAAAACATGGGTAGTCACTCATTGACAAGATGTTAAGTCATATTATGTATCTATATTAAAGGCAGAACAACAATACATCCGGTTGCATCTATGGGCAGCTTGCTCTGATGTCCTGTACTGTAAAGTTGTGAATCCAACACTATATTGACCTAGATGTGAGGACTCGCTGCTGTTTACGCCGCGTGGAAGGCCTGTTTGTCTAAAGAGATGATGAAACGGGCTCTGGTTGTGCAATCTGGCCTAGCTTGAACTATCTGGTCTATCTGAGCTCTGCTGATCTGGCCTGAACTTGCCCCTAAGACACTGACTGATCTACGGACAGTTTTGCATTTCCCCCCTAATGGTTAAGGTTAGGATTTGGAGAATTAAATCCGATCCTAGATCTGTATCTAAGGGCATGTTCGGAGCTCAGACCTGGCTGGATATGTGGTCCTTAGTTTCGGCCTTCCAGGGAACACTATGGTTTCCACAGCTGTTCAAATAAGACAACAAACACAGTCTTTCCCAACAGCCCTCCATGGTGGGAAAACCCTTCTCACCATTGATAACGTTACATCAACATTCTTTCAATGTTACAATAATGTTGCAACGGTGAGCCACTTTGCCAGAGTGTCAACAAACCCCAAAGGTAATTTGACTTTTAACCAATCAGAGTCTGGTTTGAACTGTATTCATAGTAATATGCCATCTAGCTGACACTTTAATCCAATCAGAGACTGGTTTGAACTGTATTCATGGTAATATGCCATCTAGCTGACACTTTTATCCAATCAGAGTTTGGTTTGAACTGTATTCATGGTAATATGCCATCTAGCTGACACTTTTATCCAATCAGAGTCTGGTTTGAACTGTATTCATGGTAATATGCCATCTAGCTGACACTTTTAACCAATCAGAGACTGGTTTGAACGGTATTCATGGTAATATGCCATCTAGCTGACACTTTAATCCAATCAGAGTCTGGTTTGAACTGTATTCATGTTAATATGCCATCTAGCTGACACTTTAATCCAATCAGAGACTGGTTTGAACGGTATCCATGGTAATATGCCATCTAGCTGACAATTTAATCCAATCAGAGACTGGTTTGAACTGTATTCATGGTAATATGCCATCTAGCTGACACTTTAATCCAATCAGAGACTGGTTTGAACTGTATTCATGGTAATATGCCATCTAGCTGACACTTTAATCCAATCAGAGTCTGGTTTGAACTGTATCCAATCATGGTAATATGCCATCTAGCTGACACTTTAATCCAATCAGAGACTGGTTTGAACTGTATTCATGGTAATATGCCATCTAGCTGACAATTTAATCCAATCAGAGTCTGGTTTGAACTGTATCCATGGTAATATGCCATCTAGCTGACACTTTAATCCAATCAGAGTCTGGTTTGAACTGTATTCATGTTAATATGCCATCTAGCTGACACTTTAATCCAATCAGAGACTGGTTTGAACGGTATCCATGGTAATATGCCATCTAGCTGACAATTTAATCCAATCAGAGACTGGTTTGAACTGTATTCATGGTAATATGCCATCTAGCTGACAATTTAATCCAATCAGAGTCTGGTTTGAACTGTATTCATGGTAATATGCCATCTAGCTGACACTTTAATCCAATCAGAGACTGGTTTGAACGGTATCCATGGTAATATGCCATCTAGCTGACACTTTAATCCAATCAGTGACTGGTTTTAACTGTATCCATGGTAATATGCCATCTAGCTGACACTTTAATCCAATCAGAGTCTGGTTTGAACTGTATTCATGGTAATATGCCATCTAGCTGACACTTTAATCCAATCAGAGACTGGTTTGAACTGTATTCATGGTAATATGCCATCTAGCTGACACTTTTAACCAATCAGAGACTGGTTTGAACTGTATCCATGGTAATATGCCATCTAGCTGACACTTTAATCCAATCAGAGACTGGTTTGAACTGTATTCATGGTAATATGCCATCTAGCTGACACTTTTAACCAATCAGAGACTGGTTTGAACTGTATTCATGGTAATATGCCATCTAGCTGACACTTTAATCCAATCAGAGACTGGTTTGAACTGTATTCATGGTAATATGCCATCTAGCTGACACTTTAATCCAATCAGAGTCTGGTTTGAATGGTATCCATGGTAATATGCCATCTAGCTGACACTTTAATCCAATCGATTTACGGTCATGCGTGCATACATTTTTTTATTTGATTTATTATTTGATTTAAACTAACTGTACAACTTAACTACACACGCATTCATACACAAATCACTCTTCCAAACTCAACTTTATAAACCATAGTTCGATAAAGCTGACACGAGATTTTAGGTAATGCATTTTTCAACTTTATCGCCATTCACATTCAACGAGGCACACTCAAGCACTTCAATTTGCTGCGGTCTCCTTTTGTTTCGATAAAGCACTTTAATTGCAGATTGACATTAGAAATCAGACAGAAGACATGAGCTTTTATGTAGTCTTACTAACAGAAGGAGCTAAATTAAAATGGATATGAATTCAGATTGACTGTATGTTTGCCACTATACCTTCCCATTAGATTTAAAGATGCCATCCACATCCTCCCTTCAAATGTCTATAAATACATTTTGAACATTAAAGCAGCTGAATTGGGCTTTTCATCGGACAAAAGTGGTGTTGTGTGTTGTCAAAGAATGAACAAAGTGATCAACAGCATCAAGAAAACAAGCACACACTTTCATGCATTTCCATTGTAGATGAACCTCAACAATCTCTCATATACATGTGCTAACGCTAACATTTACCTTGGCTTGCATAACAAACTCTGAATGATTGGTTGAGCTTCCGGAGACGAAGCAAAGCCAATGCATGTATTTCCACTACACACTGCGTGTGACCGTTGA
Source organism: Oncorhynchus keta (assembly GCF_023373465.1). Classification (NCBI taxonomy): domain Eukaryota; kingdom Metazoa; phylum Chordata; class Actinopteri; order Salmoniformes; family Salmonidae; genus Oncorhynchus; species Oncorhynchus keta. The sequence continues at coordinate 11,860,267 of NC_068433.1, forward strand.
TGGGTTTTTACAAAGAACAAACATAGAAAGGGTTAATAGTCTATCACAGAAGGTCTAGATGAAGCTCATTGTTAATTCAATTAAGCAAAACTTAACTGGTTATGCTTCAGTGCTGCTGCAGGTCTGTGTTAAAATAGTGTGGTGACAACGAACAGATAAGCGTGGCATAATAAGTGTCTCATCTGAAAACGATCTCAAAGCGTTCATAGAAACGTCTGACAATGATTCCACAAGTCAAAAATAGCTTACAAAAATAATGTTTTTTTTTTTTAATGGGAGGGCCGTGTACGTAAAAGTGTCTGGCAATGCGGTGTTTGACCATGTGACTTGAAAGACCCTGTTGCTCCACACATCTGCGGTGGGTGTCAGTGGTGCCAATGCTAGAGCCGGTACCCATGATTCTCGCTGCTGTCCCTGATCCAACCTCAACTCTCCTATCTTCACTGATCGACGAGTGGCTTGTTGTAACAAATCACAGCTATCAAATAAACTACCAACGTAAAACATATTTTCTTATCTTCACTTAAGATTTCTCTCAATTTGTATGAAGAGAAAACAAACACAAATATAGTACGGTGCTTTGACGTTTTCTGAAGTCAAACTGTAGTAGATTTCTTATCCCTGTCTTTGGCCTTGACATGCAGCAGTGTATTGAGTAGCCATGCCCTCCACTGCTGTAAAATGATACCTCTGTTGTTCAGATATGAGATCTGTGGTGGGTTAGAGGCTAGAACAGGCTACAGTGGGGAAAGGGAGGATAAGGAATGAAAAGGAAGGAAAGAGAAGGTGATGGAGTGAAAAAATTGTAAGAGGAGAGGTAAGGAGAGGTGGGATGAGAGAGAGAGGAGAGAGAGGAGAGGTAAGGAGAGGTGGGATGAGAGAGAGAGGAGAGAGAGAGAGGAGAGGTAAGGAGAGGTGGGATGAGAGAGAGAGGAGAGAGAGGAGAGGTAAAGGAGAGGTGGGATGAGAGAGAGGAGAGAGAGGAGAGGTGGGATGAGAGAGAGAGGAGAGGTAAGGAGAGGTGGGATGAGAGAGAGAGAGAGAGAGGAGAGAGAGGAGAGAGAGGAGGAGGAGAGAGTGGGATGAGAGAGAGGTGGGATGAGAGAGAGAGGAGAGGTAAGGAGAGGTGGGATGAGAGAGAGAGGAGAGGAGAGGAGGTGGGATGAGAGAGAGGTAAGGAGAGGTAAAGGGAGGTGGGATGAGAGAGAGAGAGAGAGAGGAGAGGTAAGGAGAGGTGGGATGAGAGAGAGAGAGAGAGAGAGGAGAGGTAAGGAGGAGAGGTGGGATGAGAGAGGTAAGGAGAGGTGAGAGAGAGAGGAGAGAGAGAGAGAGAGAGGTGGGATGAGAGAGAGAGGAGAGGTAAGGAGAGGTGGGATGAGAGAGAGAGGTGGGAGAGAGAGGAGAGGTAAGAGGAGAGGTGGGATAAGGAGAGAGAGAGAGAGAGAGGTGGGATGAGAGAGAGAGGTAAGGAGTGGGTGGGAGAGAGGAGAGAGAGGAGAGGTAAAGGAGAGGTGGGATGAGAGAGAGAGGAGAGAGTGGGATGAGAGAGAGAGGAGAGGTAAGGAGAGGTGGGATGAGAGAGAGAGGAGAGAGAGGAGAGTAAAGGAGAGGTGGGATGAGAGGAGAGAGAGGAGAGGTAAGGAGAGGTGGGATGAGAGAGAGAGGATGAGAGAGAGAGAGAGAGGAGAGAAGGAGAGGTAAAGGAGATGGGAGAGAGAGAGAGGAGAGAGGAGAGGTAAGGAGAGGTGGGGAGAGAGAGAGAGAGAGAGAGAGGAGAGGTGGGATGAGGAGAGGTGGGATGAGAGAGAGAGGAGAGAGAGAGAGGAGAGGTAAGGAGAGGTGGGATGAGAGAGAGAGAGGAGAGGTAAGGAGAGGTGGGATGAGAGAGAGAGGAGGAGAGGTGGGATGAGAGAGAGAGGAGAGGTAAGGAGAGGTGGGATGAGAGAGAGAGGAGAGAGAGGAGAGGTAAAGGAGAGGTGGGATGAGAGAGAGAGGAGAGAGAGAGAGAGGAGAGGTAAGGAGAGGTGGGATGAGAGAGGAGAGGTAAGGAGAGGTGGGATGAGAGAGAGGAGAGGTAAGGAGAGGTGGGATGAGAGAGAGAGAGAGAGGTAGAGTAAAGGAGAGGTGGGATGAGAGAGAGAGAGAGAGAGAGAGGAGAGGTAAGGAGAGGTGGGATGAGAGAGAGAGGAGAGGAGAGAGGAGAGGTAAGGAGAGGTGGGATGAGAGAGAGAGAGGTAAGGAGAGGTGGGATGAGAGAGAGATGAGAGAGAGAGGAGAGGTAAGGAGAGGTGGGATGAGAGAGAGAGGAGAGAGAGGAGAGGTAAAGGAGAGGTGGGATGAGAGAGAGAGGAGAGAGAGAGAGGAGAGGTAAGGAGAGGTGGGATGAGAGAGAGAGGAGAGGTAAGGAGAGGTGGGATGAGAGAGAGAGGAGAGGTAAGGAGAGGTGGGATGAGAGAGAGAGAGAGAGAGAGGAGATAAAAAGGTGGGATGAGAGAGAGAGGAGAGAGAGGAGAGGTAAGGAGAGGTGGGATGAGAGAGAGAGGAGAGAGAGAGAGGAGAGGTAAGGAGAGGTGGGATGAGAGAGAGAGAGAGAGAGAGAAGAGGTAAGGAGAGGTGGGATGAGAGAGAAGAGGAGAGGTAAGGAGAGGTGGGATGAGAGAGAGAGGAGAGGTAAGGAGAGGTGGGATGAGAGAGAGAGGAGAGGTAAGGAGAGGTGGGATGAGAGGAGAGGAGAGGTAAGGAGAGGTGGGATGAGAGAGAGAGGAGAGGTAAGGAGGTGGGATGAGAGAGAGAGGAGAGAGAGGGAGGAGGAGAGGTGGGATGAGAGAGAGATGTAAATGCATCTAAGGAGAGGTGGGATGAGAAGAGTGAGAGAGAGTAGGAGAGGTAAGAGAGGTGGGATGAGAGAGAAAGAGAGAGAGGAGAGGTAAGGAGAGGTGGGATGAGAGAGAGAGGAGAGGTAAGAGAGGTGGGATGAGAGAGAGAGGAGAGGTAAGGAGAGGTGGGATGAGAGAGAGAGGAGAGGTAAGGAGAGGTGGGATGAGAGAGAGAGGAGAGGTAAGGAGAGGTGGGATGAGAGAGAGAGGAGAGAGAGAGAGGAGAGGTAAGGAGAGGTGGGATGAGAGAGAGGAGAGAGAGAGGAGAGAGAGAGAAAAAAAGCGAGAGAGAGAGAGCGAGAGAGAGAGAGAGAGAAAGAAGAGAGAGAGCGAGAGAGAGAGACGTTAGACGGTGGATAAGGAAAGAGAGTGAGACCTTATAAAAACAGTGAAAGGAACAAGTGGAGACAATCAGTAAAAGGAACACACATGAAACCAGTGAGAAACACAGAAACAAAGAGAAAAAAAAACACATGAATTTTAGAAAAGCTGCCATTTCTCTTTTTTTCCAGAGGAAGGGAGAGCGGGATGCAGAACTCGCATAGAGGGATGAGAGGAGAAGAGGATTGGAAGAAACGGACACATGTAAATGCATCTTGTTTAGGTGATATTTCAGACCATGACAAAAGCAGAGAACAGCCTCAACGTTGAATGTTACACTACATGGAAACCATTGGGTACTCCCAACCACTCCCCATTCTGTCTGCGATTAGATGTTTCTCAGTTGTAACGGTGCATATTTAGATTATTAGATGTTTTTTCTTTCTTCCAGACAGGACAACTATGACTGGAGACCCCTTATAATGACGATCTTTAGAAAATCTGTTCTTCTTCCACAGAGCCATGCGGTCAAACTGATTCAGGGTCATCCCAAACACATGGTGGAAGTCCTCTGGGGAGAGGTGTCTCTGGAAGAAACACACATACAACAAGATTTGTTTATATTATTTCGAATGACAAGGCAGAGAGGAAAGACACTACATGGCCAACAACTATGTGGACACCTCTTCAAATTACGATCTTACATCTGTAGATACACTACATGGCCAACAACTATGTGGACACCTCTTCAAATTACGATCTTACATCTGTAGATACACTACATGGCCAACAACTATGTGGACACCCCTTCAAATTACGATCTTACATCTGTAGATACACTACATGGCCAACAACTATGTGGACACCCCTTCAAATTACGATCTTACATCTGTAGATACACTACATGGCCAACAACTATGTGGACACCCCTTCAAATTATGATCTTACATCTGTAGATACACTACATGGCCAACAACTATGTGGACACCTCTTCAAATTACGATCTTACATCTGTAGATACACTACATGGCCAACAACTATGTGGACACCCCTTCAAATTACGATCTTACATCTGTAGATACACTACATGGCCAACAACTATGTGGACACCTCCTCAAATTACGATCTTACATCTGTAGATACACTACATGGCCAACAACTATGTGGACACCCCTTCAAATTACGATCTTACATCTGTAGATACACTACATGGCCAACAACTATGTGGACACCTCCTCAAATTACGATCTTACATCTGTAGATACACTACATGGCCAACAACTATGTGGACACCCCTTCAAATTACGATCTTACATCTGTAGATACACTACAAGGCCAACAACTATGTGGACACCTCCTCAAATTACGATCTTACATCTGTAGATACACTACATGGCCAACAACTATGTGGACACCCCTTCAAATTAGTTGATTCAACTATTTCAGCCACACCCGTTGCTGACAGGTGTACAAAATCGAGCACACAGCCATGCAATCTCCATAGACAAACATTGGCAGTAGAATGGTCGTACTGAAGAGTTCAGGGACTTTTAACGCTGCACCGTAATACGATGCCACCTTTCCAACAAGTCAGTTCATCAAACTTCTACCCTGCTAGAGCTGCCCCCGGTCAACTGTAAGTCCTGTTATTGTGAAGTGGAAGCATCTAGGAGCAACGGCTCAGCTGTGAAGTGGAAGGTCACACAAGCTCACAGAACTGGGCCGCTGCATGCTGAAGTACGTAGTGCGTAAAAATCATCTGTCCTCTGTTGTAACACTCACTACCGAGTTCCACACTGCAAGCAACGTCAGCGCATGACCTCCATGAGCAATGCTAAGCGTCGACTGGAGTGGTGTAAAGCATGGCGCCATTGGACTCTGGAGCAGTGGAAACGCGTTCTCTGGAGTGATGAATCATACTTCACCATCTGGCAGTAATACAGATGAATCTGGGTTTGGCGGATGCCAGGAGAACGCTACCTGCCTGAATGCATAATGCCAACTGTAAAGCTTGGTGGAGGAAGAATAATGTTCTGGGGATGTTTTTCATGTTTTGGGCCCTTTAGTTCTTAACGCTACAGCATTCTAGACGATTCTGTGCTTCCAACAATGTGTCACCAGGGGAAAGCCCTTTCCTGTTTCAGCATGACAATCCACTCGCGCACAAAGGAGGTCCATACAGAAATGGTTTGTTGAGATCAGTGTGGAGGAATTTAATTGGCCTGCAAAGAGTGCCCGACCTCACTAATGCTGTTGTGGCTGAATGGAACAAAGTCCCCGCAGCAATGTTCCAACATCTAGTGGGACTCATTCCCAGAAGAGTGGAGGCTATTGTAGCAGCAAAGCTGGGACCAACTCCATATTGATGCCCATGATTTTGAATGAGATGTTCGATGAGCAGGTGTCCACATACTTTTGATCAGGTAGTGTATGACACACAGAGAGAGAGACAGATCCTATCAAATATACAGAGTTCACTTTTATCAGCACACACAGTCATAATTGTAGCTACAGTATCAACCACAGACAGTGCCTCATCTCTATTGACACCAGCCTGTTTAAGAGTCCATGTCTTGTGAAATGCCCTCTTGAGTGCGGTCCACTCACTCAACCCCTCTAGCAAGAGGATCCCCTCCCCTACAAACTCAGACTAACACACACACACACACACACACACACACACACACACACGGTTGGGGAGTAATTGGTCACGGTTGGGGAGTAATTGGTCACATTACCAACAAGAATATTGTAATCATTTTACAGATACTTTAATTACAGATACTTTTGAAAAAGTAGATGATTACTTATTGGATTACTTTTAAAATATATTATGACCCCTTTCAGTTTTGATCAAAAAAAGTGCAAGTTTAAGTTTGTTCCACCTGAGTGAGTCTGACTGCTAGTCAGAGACCACTATGATGACACACCAAATGATGACGACCAATCTGAGACCACTATAATGACACACCAAATGATGACCACCAATCAGAGACCACTATGATGACACACCAAATGATGACCACCAATCAGAGACCACTATGATGACACACCAAATGATGACCACCAATCAGAGACCACTATGATGACACACCAAATGATGACCACCAATCAGAGACCACTATGATGACACACCAAATGACGACCACTAATCAGAGACCACTATGATGACACACCAAATGATGACACACATATCAGAGACCACTATGATGACACACCAAATGATGACCACCAATCAGAGACCACTATGATGACACACCAAATGATGACCACCAATCAGAGACTACTATGATGACACACAAAATGATGACCACCAATCAGAGACCACTATGATGACCACCAATCAGAGACCACTATGATGACACACCAAATGATGACCACCAATCAGAGACCACTATGATGACCACCAATCAGAGACCACTATGATGACACACCAACAGAGACCACTATGATGACACACCAAATGATGACCACCAATCAGAGACCACTATGATGACACACCAAATGATGACCACCAATCAGAGACCACTATGATGACACACCAAATGATGACCACCAATCAGAGACTACTATGATGACACACAAAATGATGACCACCAATCAGAGACCACTATGATGACCACCAATCAGAGACCACTATGATGACACACCAAATGATGACCACCAATCAGAGACCACTATGATGACCACCAATCAGAGACCACTATGATAACACACCAATCAGAGACCACTATGATGACACACCAAATGATGACCACCAATCAGAGACCACTATGATGACACACCAAATGATGACCACCAATCAGAGACCACTATGATGACCACCAATCAGAGACCACTATGATAACACACCAATCAGAGACCACTATGATGACACACCAAATGATGACCACCAATCAGAGACCACTATGATGACACACCAAATGATGACCACCAATCAGAGACCACTATGATGACACACCAAATGATGACCACCAATCAGAGACCACTATTATGACACACCAAATTATGACCACCAATCAGAGACCACTATGATGACACACACAATTATGACCACCAATCAGAGACCACTATGATGACCACCAATCAGAGACCACTATTATGACACACCAAATGATGACCACCAATCAGAGACCACTATGATGACATACCAATCAGAGACCACTATGATGACACACCAAATGATGACCACCAATCAGAGACCACTATGATGACACACCAAATGATGACCACCAATCAGAGACCATTATGATGACACACCAAATGATGACCACCAATCAGAGACCACTATGATGACACACCAAATGATGACCACCAATCAGAGACCACTAATATGACACACCAAATGATGACCACCAATCAGAGACCACTATTATGACACACCAAATTATGACCACCAATCAGAGACCACTATGATGACACACCAAATGATGACCACCAATCAGAGACCACTAATATGACACACCAAATGATGACCACCAATCTGAGACCACTATAATGACACGCCAAATGATGACCACCAATCAGAGACCACTATTATGACACACCATATGCGTTTGGTGGTGTAAAAAGTACCCAATCGTCTAAGATATCTTAATGGAAAACGACACAAATAAAAGTGACCCAGTAAAATACCACTTAAAAGTAAACGTATAAATCATTTCATTCCTTATTGTAGCTCTATCCTGCAGTCAAATGACCGAGTGGCCTCATGGGTGGATAGTTACTCATATTTTTCAACTCTATATCTGACATGGTACAGGTGCCTTCTTTTCTTAAGCCCATAGCTACATGAGTGAGGTTTATACTTTTGTTTCAAAGTAGATTTGTTTAAGACGACCAAGAAACACTCTGTGTGAACCTGATTTAGCCCCCTGCAGTAAAAGGTCAAGCAAACCAGACGGCACCAATTCCCTGTTTGTATTTATTTGCAGATAGCCAGGGGCAACACTCCAACACTCAGACATAATTTACCTATAGCCAGGGGCAACACTCCAACACTCAGACATCATTTACAGATAGCCAGGGGCAACACTCCAACACTCAGACATCATTTACCTATAGCCAGGGGCAACACTCCAACACTCAGACATCATTTACCTATAGCCAGGGGCAACACTCCAACACTCAGACATCATTTACCTATAGCCAGGGGCAACACTCCAACACTCAGACATCATTTACAGATAGCCAGGGGCAACACTCCAACACTCAGACATCATTTACCTATAGCCAGGGCAACACTCCAACACTCAGACATCATTTACCTATAGCCAGGGCAACACTCCAACACTCAGACATCATTTACCTATAGCCAGGGGCAACACTCCAACACTCAGACATCATTTACAGATAGCCAGGGGCAACACTCCAACACTCAGACATCATTTACCTATAGCCAGGGGCAACACTCCAACACTCAGACATCATTTACAGATAGCCAGGGGCAACACTCCAACACTCAGACATCATTTACCTATAGCCAGGGCAACACTCCAACACTCAGACATCATTTACAGATAGCCAGGGGCAACACTCCAACACTCAGACATCATTTACCTATAGCCAGGGGCAACACTCCAACACTCAGACATCATTTACCTATAGCCAGGGGCAACACTCCAACACTCAGACATCATTTACCTATAGCCAGGGGCAACACTCCAACACTCAGACATCATTTACCTAGCCAGGGGCAACACTCCAACACTCAGACATCATTTACCTATAGCCAGGGGCAACACTCCAACACTCAGACATCATTTACCTATAGCCAGGGGCAACACTCCAACACTCAGACATCATTTACCTATAGCCAGGGCAACACTCCAACACTCAGACATCATTTACCTATAGCCAGGGGCAACACTCCAACACTCAGACATCATTTACCTATAGCCAGGGGCAACACTCCAACACTCAGACATCATTTACCTATAGCCAGGGGCAACACTCCAACACTCAGACATCATTTACCTATAGCCAGGGGCAACACTCCAACACTCAGACATCATTTACAGATAGCCAGGGGCAACACTCCAACACTCAGACATCATTTACCTATAGCCAGGGGCAACACTCCAACACTCAGACATCATTTACCTATAGCCAGGGGCAACACTCCAACACTCAGACATCATTTACCTATAGCCAGGGGCAACACTCCAACACTCAGACATCATTTACCTATAGCCAGGGGCAACACTCCAACACTCAGACATCATTTACCTATAGCCAGGGGCAACACTCCAACACTCAGACATCATTTACCTATAGCCAGGGGCAACACTCCAACACTCAGACATCATTTACCTATAGCCAGGGCAACACTCCAACACTCAGACATCATTTACCTATAGCCAGGGGCAACACTCCAACACTCAGACATCATTTACCTATAGCCAGGGGCAACACTCCAACACTCAGACATCATTTACAGATAGCCAGGGGCAACACTCCAACACTCAGACATCATTTACCTATAGCCAGGGGCAACACTCCAACACTCAGACATCATTTACCTATAGCCAGGGCAACACTCCAACACTCAGACATCATTTACCTATAGCCAGGGGCAACACTCCAACACTCAGACATCATTTACCTATAGCCAGGGGCAACACTCCAACACTCAGACATCATTTACCTATAGCCAGGGGCAACACTCCAACACTCAGACATCATTTACCTATAGCCAGGGGCAACACTCCAACACTCAGACATCATTTACCTATAGCCAGGGGCAACACTCCAACACTCAGACATCATTTACCTATAGCCAGGGCAACACTCCAACACTCAGACATCATTTACCTATAGCCAGGGGCAACACTCCAACACTCAGACATCATTTACCTATAGCCAGGGCAACACTCCAACACTCAGACATCATTTACCTATAGCCAGGGGCAACACTCCAACACTCAGACATCATTTACCTATAGCCAGGGGCAACACTCCAACACTCAGACATCATTTACCTATAGCCAGGGGCAACACTCCAACACTCAGACATCATTTACCTATAGCCAGGGCAACACTCCAATACTCAGACATCATTTACCTATAGCCAGGGTCACACTACAACACTCAGACATCATTTACCTATAGCCAGGGTCACACTCCAACACTCAGACATCATTTACCTATAGCCAGGGGCAACACTCCAACACTCAGACATCATTTACCTATAGCCAGGGTCACACTCCAACACTCAGACATCATTTACCTATAGCCAGGGGCAACACTCCAACACTCAGACATCATTTACCTATAGCCAGGGTCACACTCCAACACTCAGACATCATTTACCTATAGCCAGGGGCAACACTCCAACACTCAGACATCATTTACCTATAGCCAGGGGCAACACTCCAACACTCAGACATCATTTACCTATAGCCAGGGCAACACTCCAACACTCAGACATCATTTACCTATAGCCAGGGGCAACACTCCAACACTCAGACATCATTTACCTATAGCCAGGGGCAACACTCCAACACTCAGACATCATTTACCTATAGCCAGGGGCACCACTCCAACACTCAGACATCATTTACCTATAGCCAGGGGCAACACTCCAACACTCAGACATCATTTACCTATAGCCAGGGGCAACACTCCAACACTCAGACATCATTTACCTATAGCCAGGGGCAACACTCCAACACTCAGACATCATTTACCTATAGCCAGGGTCCCACTCCAACACTCAGACATCATTTACCTATAGCCAGGGTCACACTCCAACACTCAGACATCATTTACCTATAGCCAGGGGCAACACTCCAACACTCAGACATCATTTACCTATAGCCAGGGTCACACTCCAACACTCAGACATCATTTACCTATAGCCAGGGGCAACACTCCAACACTCAGACATCATTTACCTATAGCCAGGGTCACACTCCAACACTCAGACATCATTTACCTATAGCCAGGGGCAACACTCCAACACTCAGACATCATTTACCTATAGCCAGGGTCACACTCCAACACTCAGACATCATTTACCTATAGCCAGGGTCACACTCCAACACTCAGACATCATTTACCTATAGCCAGGGCAACACTCCAACACTCAGACATCATTTACCTATAGCCAGGGTCACACTCCAACACTCAGACATCATTTACCTATAGCCAGGGGCAACACTCCAACACTCAGACATCATTTACCTATAGCCAGGGGCAACACTCCAACACTCAGACATCATTTACCTATAGCCAGGGTCACACTCCAATACTCAGACATCATTTACCTATAGCCAGGTCACACTCCAACACTCAGACATCATTTACCTATAGCCAGGGGCACACTCCAACACTCAGACATCATTTACCTATAGCCAGGGGCAACACTCCAACACTCAGACATCATTTACCTATAGCCAGGGTCCCACTCCAACACTCAGACATCATTTACCTATAGCCAGGGGCAACACTCCAACACTCAGACATCATTTACCTATAGCCAGGGGCAACACTCCAACACTCAGACATCATTTACCTATAGCCAGGGGCAACACTCCAACACTCAGACATCATTTACCTATAGCCAGGGGCAACACTCCAACACTCAGACATCATTTACCTATAGCCAGGGGCAACACTCCAACACTCAGACATCATTTACCTATAGCCAGGGGCAACACTCCAACACTCAGACATCATTTACCTATAGCCAGGGGCAACACTCCAACACTCAGACATCATTTACCTATAGCCAGGGCAACACTCCAACACTCAGACATCATTTACCTATAGCCAGGGCAACACTCCAACACTCAGACATCATTTACCTATAGCCAGGGCAACACTCCAACACTCAGACATCATTTACCTATAGCCAGGGGCAACACTCCAACACTCAGACATCATTTACCTATAGCCAGGGGCAACACTCCAACACTCAGACATCATTTACCTATAGCCAGGGGCAACACTCCAACACTCAGACATCATTTACCTATAGCCAGGGGCAACACTCCAACACTCAGACATCATTTACCTACCTCCAACACTCAGACATCATTTACCTATAGCCAGGGGCAACACTCCAACACTCAGACATCATTTACCTATAGCCAGGGGCAACACTCCAACACTCAGACATCATTTACCTATAGCCAGGGCAACACTCCAACACTCAGACATCATTTACCTATAGCCAGGGGCAACACTCCAACACTCAGACATCATTTACCTATAGCCAGGGGCAACACTCCAACACTCAGACATCATTTACCTATAGCCAGGGGCAACACTCCAACACTCAGACATCATTTACCTATAGCCAGGGGCAACACTCCAACACTCAGACATCATTTACCTATAGCCAGGGGCAACACTCCAACACTCAGACATCATTTACCTATAGCCAGGGGCAACACTCCAACATCATTTACCTATAGCCAGGGCAACACTCCAACACTCAGACATCATTTACCTATAGCCAGGGGCAACACTCCAACACTCAGACATCATTTACCTATAGCCAGGGGCAACACTCCAACACTCAGACATCATTTACCTATAGCCAGGGGCAACACTCCAACACTCAGACATCATTTACCTATAGCCAGGGGCAACACTCCAACACTCAGACATCATTTACCTATAGCCAGGGGCAACACTCCAACACTCAGACATCATTTACCTATAGCCAGGGTCACACTCCAACACTCAGACATCATTTACCTATAGCCAGGGGCAACACTCCAACACTCAGACATCATTTACCTATAGCCAGGGTCACACTCCAACACTCAGACATCATTTACCTATAGCCAGGGCAACACTCCAACACTCAGACATCATTTACCTATAGCCAGGGCAACACTCCAACACTCAGACATCATTTACCTATAGCCAGGGTCACACTCCAACACTCAGACATCATTTACCTATAGCCAGGGTCACACTCCAACACTCAGACATCATTTACCTATAGCCAGGGGCAACACTCCAACACTCAGACATCATTTACCTATAGCCAGGGGCAACACTCCAACACTCAGACATCATTTACCTATAGCCAGGGCAACACTCCAACACTCAGACATCATTTACCTATAGCCAGGGGCAACACTCCAACACTCAGACATCATTTACCTATAGCCAGGGCAACACTCCAACACTCAGACATCATTTACCTATAGCCAGGGGCAACACTCCAACACTCAGACATCATTTACCTATAGCCAGGGGCAACACTCCAACACTCAGACATCATTTACCTATAGCCAGGGGCAACACTCCAACACTCAGACATCATTTACCTATAGCCAGGGTCACACTCCAACACTCAGACATCATTTACCTATAGCCAGGGTCAACACTCCAACACTCAGACATCATTTACCTATAGCCAGGGGCAACACTCCAACACTCAGACATCATTTACCTATAGCCAGGGGCAACACTCCAACACTCAGACATCATTTACCTATAGCCAGGGGCAACACTCCAACACTCAGACATCATTTACCTATAGCCAGGGGCACCACTCCAACACTCAGACATCATTTACCTATAGCCAGGGGCAACACTCCAACACTCAGACATCATTTACCTATAGCCAGGGTCAACACTCCAACACTCAGACATCATTTACCTATAGCCAGGGCAACACTCCAACACTCAGACATCATTTACCTATAGCCAGGGGCAACACTCCAACACTCAGACATCATTTACCTATAGCCAGGGTCCCACTCCAACACTCAGACATCATTTACCTATAGCCAGGGGCAACACTCCAACACTCAGACATCATTTACCTATAGCCAGGGGCAACACTCCAACACTCAGACATCATTTACCTATAGCCAGGGGCAACACTCCAACACTCAGACATCATTTACCTATAGCCAGGGTCCCACTCCAACACTCAGACATCATTTACCTATAGCCAGGGCAACACTCCAACACTCAGACATCATTTACCTATAGCCAGGGGCAACACTCCAACACTCAGACATCATTTACCTATAGCCAGGGGCAACACTCCAACACTCAGACATCATTTACCTATAGCCAGGGGCAACACTCCAACACTCAGACATCATTTACCTACAGCCAGGGGCAACACTCCAACACTCAGACATCATTTACAAACAAAGCATGTGTTTAGTGAGTCCACCAGATCAGAGGCAGTAGAGATGACCAGGTATGTTCTCTGTTTAGTGAGTCCACCAGATCAGAGGCAGTAGGGATGACCAGGTATGTTCTCTGTTTAGTGAGTCCACCAGATCAGAGGCAGTAGAGATGACCAGGTATGTTCTCTGTTTAGTGAGTCCACCAGATCAGAGGCAGTAGGGATGACCAGGTATGTTCTCTGTTTAGTGAGTCCACCAGATCAGAGGCAGTAGGGATGACCAGGGATGTTCTCTGTTTAGTGAGACCACCAGATCAGAGGCAGTAGGGATGACCAGGGATGTTCTCTGTTTAGTGAGACCACCAGATCAGAGGCAGTAGGGATGACCAGGGATGTTCTCTGTTTAGTGAGACCACCAGATCAGAGGCAGTAGGGATGACCAGGGATGTTCTCTGTTTAGTGAGACCACCAGATCAGAGGCAGTAGGGATGACCAGGGATGTTCTCTGTTTAGTGAGACCACCAGATCAGAGGCAGTAGGGATGACCAGGGATGTTCTCTGTTTAGTGAGACCACCAGATCAGAGGCAGTAGGGATGACCAGGGATGTTCTCTGTTTAGTGAGACCACCAGATCAGAGGCAGTAGGGATGACCAGGGATGTTCTCTGTTTAGTGAGACCACCAGATCAGAGGCAGTAGGGATGACCAGGGATGTTCTCTGTTTAGTGAGACCACCAGATCAGAGGCAGTAGGGATGACCAGGGATGTTCTCTGTTTAGTGAGTCCACCAGATCAGAGGCAGTAGGGATGACCAGGGATGTTCTCTGTTTAGTGAGACCACCAGATCAGAGGCAGTAGGGATGACCAGGGATGTTCTCTGTTTAGTGAGACCACCAGATCAGAGGCAGTAGGGATGACCAGGGATGTTCTCTGTTTAGTGAGACCACCAGATCAGAGGCAGTAGGGATGACCAGGGATGTTCTCTGTTTAGTGAGACCACCAGATCAGAGGCAGTAGGGATGACCAGGGATGTTCTCTGTTTAGTGAGACCACCAGATCAGAGGCAGTAGGGATGACCAGGGATGTTCTCTGTTTAGTGAGACCACCAGATCAGAGGCAGTAGGGATGACCAGGATGTTCTCTGTTTAGTGAGACCACCAGATCAGAGGCAGTAGGGATGACCAGGGATGTTCTCTGTTTAGTGAGACCACCAGATCAGAGGCAGTAGGGATGACCAGGGATGTTCTCTGTTTAGTGAGACCACCAGATCAGAGGCAGTAGGGATGACCAGGGATGTTCTCTGTTTAGTGAGACCACCAGATCAGAGGCAGTAGGGATGACCAGGGATGTTCTCTGTTTAGTGAGACCACCAGATCAGAGGCAGTAGGGATGACCAGGGATGTTCTCTGTTTAGTGAGTCCACCAGATCAGAGGCAGTAGGGATGACCAGGGATGTTCTCTGTTTAGTGAGACCACCAGATCAGAGGCAGTAGGGATGACCAGGGATGTTCTCTGTTTAGTGAGACCACCAGATCAGAGGCAGTAGGGATGACCAGGGATGTTCTCTGTTTAGTGAGACCACCAGATCAGAGGCAGTAGGGATGACCAGGGATGTTCTCTGTTTAGTGAGACCACCAGATCAGAGGCAGTAGGGATGACCAGGGATGTTCTCTGTTTAGTGAGACCACCAGATCAGAGGCAGTAGGGATGACCAGGGATGTTCTCTGTTTAGTGAGTCCACCAGATCAGAGGCAGTAGGGATGACCAGGGATGTTCTCTGTTTAGTGAGACCACCAGATCAGAGGCAGTAGGGATGACCAGGGATGTTCTCTGTTTAGTGAGACCACCAGATCAGAGGCAGTAGGGATGACCAGGGATGTTCTCTGTTTAGTGAGACCACCAGATCAGAGGCAGTAGGGATGACCAGGGATGTTCTCTGTTTAGTGAGACCACCAGATCAGAGGCAGTAGGGATGACCAGGGATGTTCTCTGTTTAGTGAGACCACCAGATCAGAGGCAGTAGGGATGACCAGGGATGTTCTCTGTTTAGTGAGTCCACCAGATCAGAGGCAGTAGGGATGACCAGGGATGTTCTCTGTTTAGTGAGTCCACCAGATCAGAGGCAGTAGGGATGACCAGGGATGTTCTCTGTTTAGTGAGACCACCAGATCAGAGGCAGTAGGGATGACCAGGGATGTTCTCTGTTTAGTGAGTCCTCCAGATCAGAGGCAGTAGGGATGACCAGGGATGTTCTCTGTTTAGTGAGACCACCAGATCAGAGGCAGTAGGGATGACCAGGGATGTTCTCTGTTTAGTGAGTCCTCCAGATCAGAGGCAGTAGGGATGACCAGGGATGTTCTCTGTTTAGTGAGACCACCAGATCAGAGGCAATAGGGATGACCAGGGATGTTCTCTGTTTAGTGAGTCCACCAGATCAGAGGCAGTAGGGATGACCAGGGATGTTCTCTGTTTAGTGAGTCCACCAGATCAGAGGCAGTAGGGATGACCAGGGATGTTCTCTGTTTAGTGAGTCCACCAGATCAGAGGCAGTAGGGATGACCAGGGATGTTCTCTGTTTAGTGAGTCCACCAGATCAGAGGCAGTAGGGATGACCAGGGATGTTCTCTGTTTAGTGAGTCCACCAGATCAGAGGCAGTAGGGATGACCAGGGATGTTCTCTGTTTAGTGAGTCCACCAGATCAGAGGCAGTAGGGATGACCAGGGATGTTCTCTGTTTAGTGAGTCCACCAGATTAGAGGCAGTAGGGATGACCAGGGATGTTCTCTGTTTAGTGAGTCCACCAGATCAGAGGCAGTAGGGATGACCAGGGATGTTCTCTGTTTAGTGAGTCCACCAGATCAGAGGCAGTAGGGATGACCAGGGATGTTCTCTGTTTAGTGAGTCCACCAGATCAGAGGCAGTAGGGATGACCAGGGATGTTCTCTGTTTAGTGAGTCCACCAGATCAGAGGCAGTAGGGATGACCAGGGATGTTCTCTGTTTAGTGAGTCCACCAGATTAGAGGCAGTAGGGATGACCAGGTATGTTCTCTGTTTAGTGAGTCCACCAGATTAGAGGCAGTAGGGATGACCAGGCATGTTCTTGGTTTAGTGAGTCCACCAGATCAGAGGCAGTAGGGATGACCAGGGATTTAACGGTTTTGACTTGAGGTTATTATTTATAGGGGTGCCAGGTAGGTTGTGCCTACCAGAGAAAACATTGGTTTCTCCTTTTAGTTTGGGTGGGAATGAGTCCCATCTGGTCCGTCAAGTCTACACCAATACAAAGGACGTATGTAAAAGTCAGGATGGAAATAAACTTTTCATAAACCCTTAAAACATTGAAAAGAACTTCAAAAACAACTATATTCTGTTGCGTGGGTTGTATTAGCAACAACAATGATTACACACACACATAATAATATCACAATGAGTTCTGGTTCCTCCAGAAATGTCCTGTACCTCGGGCCTAAAAAGAGTCCAGCCCGGTAAAGGAGTTCAGTGAACTCAAGTGACTTTTGTCACGCGATGTTTGTCCGTTCATTCAGTGTAGCGTAAACCCAGTACTAAACATACAATCAATATAACAATTACTTTACCACAGAACTTTAAAGCGGATCAACTCTTAATTAAGTCCTCAACTACAACTAACTACATAAATCACAGTATACATCACATCCAAACAAATGAAATACCGTATACAAAAAGGTGGTAGTCAGTCGGTCAGTCAGACAATCCAATCCGCCAATAGATCTCCAGCGGAGAAAGGCCACGAAGAACGGAGAGGTGTAGTCCAGGGACGCAAAGAGTGGATCCGATCCTGGGTCTCTCTGCTACAAAACACACGTTTAACGGCAACAAAACAAACGGAATAGAGAAGCTTCGGAACTCAGGGTTGAACACATCCTCATGCACGTCTCCATCACAACCCCACTTTTGCGCAGCTGATGCTGGCTATTTAATTGGGAATTAAAGGGAAAGCGCCCTATTGAAGGAGCTGCACTGAGACGGTTCAGAAAATTCAGGGCCGTCACAGGATGTTCTCTGTTTAGTGAGTCCACCAGATCAGAGGCAGTAGGGATGACCAGGGATGTTCTCTGTTTAGTGAGTCCACCAGATCAGAGGCAGTAGGGATGACCAGGTCTGTTCTCTGTTTAGTGAGTCCATCAGATCAGAGGCAGTTGGGATGACCAGGGATGTTCTCTGTTTAGTGAGTCCACTAGATTAGAGGCAGTTGGGATGACCAGGTGTTCTCTTGATAAGTGCGTGACTGGACCATTTTCCTGTCCTGCTAAGCATTTAAAATGTAACGAGGACTTCTGGGTGTCAGAGAAAATGTATGTAGTAAAAAGTACAACATTTTCTTTAGGAATGTAGTGAAATAAAAGTAAAATTTGTCAAAAATATAAATAGCACAGTAAAGTACAGATAAACCCCAAATATAACTTAAGTAGTACTTTACACCACTGTGGATCCTTTGATGAGAGAGAGAGAGAGAGAGAGAGAGAGAGAGAGAGAGAGAGAGAGAGAGAGAGAGAGAGAGAGAGAGAGAGAGAGAGAGAGAGAGAGAGAGAGAGAGAGAGAGAGAGAGAGAGAGAGAGAGAGAGAGAGAGAGAGAGAGAGAGAGAGAGCATTGTTGAGGTTTTGGCCATGAACATGGTTCCCTCACCACCACACCCACCCCTTCCCCCAGGGGAGCAGAGTTGGGGCCTGACATGGACACACTCTGTCTGGGGTGAGCACAGAGGGACAGAGGGCTTGATCTGGAGGGTAAGCATTTCTCCCAAACCCTAACCCCTAAGACTTAAAGACTGGGTCTACGAGGAGCTTCATCCTCTTGAAATGTATTTACAACCTGCTTTTGTGATTATTGTTTAGTATTTACAGTTTTTTCCCCCAATTGCTAACAAGCACCGGTCAATACTGAAGCCCCTTTTTCAAAACTCTTCACACAGTCTGCATTACCAACATGCATCTTGGCCAAACAGTTCATCTCACCTCCAAAACTCCCTCAAACCACCAAAACACTTCATACATGTCTCGTTGGACCAGAACACTGGCAACAGTTCTCACTCAGAAAGCTTACGTCGTCACTCCTAACACACTGACCTAAAAAACACTAACAACAGAGAGCATTACATAAACTATGAACTTATCTCTTTGAGGTTGAAGTCAATTTGCTTCAATAGCCTTTATCTTTTCTATATCTTTGCATATTGTAATTTACTTGTGAAAAATAAAAAGTTGAAAGAAAAAAACAATTCCTGAAATTCCAGGGCTGCAATAATAATTAATACAAAAACAACATGTATAATATAACACTCATACTGTACAGTACTGTGAGGGTTCTAGTTCTCACCAACATGTATAACACTCATACTGTACAGTACTGTGAGGGTTCTAGTTCTCATCAACACGTATAACACTCATACTGTACAGTACTGTGAGGGTTCTAGTTCTCATCAACATGTATAACACTCATACTGTACAGTACTGTGAGGGTTCTAGTTCTCATCAACATGTATAACACTCATACTGTACAGTACTGTGAGGGTTCTAGTTCTCATCAACATGTATAACACTCATACTGTACAGTACTGTGAGGGTTCTAGTTCTCATCAACATGTATAGTATAATCACTCATACTGTACAGTACTGTGAGGGTTCTAGTTCTCATCAACATGTATAACACTCATACTGTACAGTATTGTGAGGGTTCTAGTTCTCATCAACATGTATAATATAACACTCATACTGTACAGTACTGTGAGGGTTCTAGTTCTCACCAACATGTATAGTATAATCACTCATACTGTACAGTACTGTGAGGGTTCTAGTTCTCATCAACATGTATAGTATAATCACTCATACTGTACAGTACTGTGAGGGTTCTAGTTCTCATCAACATGTATAACACTCATACTGTACAGTACTGTGAGGGTTCTAGTTCTCATCAACACGTATAACACTCATACTGTACAGTACTGTGAGGGTTCTAGTTCTCATCAACATGTATAACACTCATACTGTACAGTACTGTGAGGGTTCTAGTTCTCATCAACATGTATAGTATAACACTCATACTGTACAGTACTGTGAGGGTTCTAGTTCTCATCAACATGTATAGTATAATCACTCATACTGTACAGTATTGTGAGGGTTCTAGTTCTCATCAACATGTATAACACTCATACTGTACAGTACTGTGAGGGTTCTAGTTCTCATCAACATGTATAGTATAATCACTCATACTGTACAGTACTGTGAGGGTTCTAGTTCTCATCAACATGTATAACACTCATACTGTACAGTATTGTGAGGGTTCTAGTTCTCATCAACATGTATAGTATAATCACTCATACTGTACAGTACTGTGAGGGTTCTAGTTCTCATCAACATGTATCACTCATACTGTACAGTACTATGAGGGTTCTAGTTCTCATCAACATGTATAACACTCATACTGTACAGTACTGTGAGGGTTCTAGTTCTCATCAACATGTATAGTATAATCACTCCTACTGTACAGTACTGTGAGGGTTCTAGTTCTCATCAACATGTATAACACTCATACTGTACAGTACTGTGAGGGTTCTAGTTCTCATCAACATGTATAGTATAATCACTCATACTGCACAGTACTGTGAGGGTTCTAGTTCTCATCAACATGTATAGTATAATCACTCATACTGTACAGTACTGTGAGGGTTCTAGGAGAAGTGTCTCCACACCCTGCCAGTCTTCAGGAGAAGTGTCTCCACACCCTGGCAGTCTTCAGGAGAAGTGTCTCCACACCCTGACAGTCTTCAGGAGAAGTGTCTCTACACCCTGCCAGTCTTCAGGAGAAGTGTCTCCACACCCTGCCAGTCTTCAGGAGAAGTGTCTCCACGCCCTGGCAGTCTTCAGGAGAAGTGTCTCCACACCCTGACAGTCTTCAGGAGAAGTGTCTCCACACCCTGTCAGTCTTCAGGAGAAGTGTCTCCACACCCTGACAGTCTTCAGGAGAAGTGTCTCCACACCCTGCCAGTCTTCAGGAGAAGTGTCTCCACGCCCTGGCAGTCTTCAGGAGAAGTGTCTCCACACCCTGACAGTCTTCAGGAGAAGTGTCTCCACACATTGGCAGTCTTCAGGAGAAGTGTCTCCAGACCCTGGCATTCATAGCATCCAGTAAGGACATCTGGTCATGTGGATGTTGGTCATAAACCTTCCACCTCCACGCAGAGAAAACCTCCTCTATGGGGTTTAGGAAGGGGGAGTATGGAGGCAGGGATAGTACTGACATCCTGGGATGTGCAGTAAACCAGTCTGTGACTGCAGCAGTGGTAGAATGCCACATTATCCCACACAACAACGAAGGCAGTACAGCAGAGTGGTGGAATGCCACATTATCCCACACAACAACGAAGGCAGTGCAGCAGAGTGGTGGAAAGCCACATTATCCCACACAACAACGAAGGCAGTGCAGCAGAGTGGTGGAAAGCCACATTATCCCACACAACAACGAAGGCAGGGGAGTTTCCTGCCCCTCTCTCCTCCGCTGGTACAAGTCATCCAGAAAATAAATGAGCCTCTCTGTATTGTAGGGGCCAATGAGTGGTTTGTTTAACAGGAAACCATCGTTGGACAGTGGTACACATTGTGATGTTAGCTCCTGTCTGGCCTGGGACACGGTTGCTCTCTGTCCAATCACATTTCTTGCCCTGCAGCGTGTTTTTGCCAGGTTGAATCCAGCTTTATCTACAAAGATAAATGTATGTGCAGTGCCTGGTTTCCATCTCCATTCCTCTGTAAAATAGAGTAAATCCTGTTTTACAGTACTTTACATTATGTATAGCTGGGTATGTTCCCTGTTTGGTCATTGAACAGACATCTTACCTGGACATATTGATACCGGAGTTCTCTCACACGTTCACCGTTTCTGATTCATCCTTATTTTATGTTTCTCTATGACTCTGGCAACAGTTGTTCTGACCATATTCACATTCCCAGAAGTGATTTTGTCTGCCCGCACTCTGTCTGCCCGCACTCTGTCTGCCCGCACTCTGTCTGCCCGCACTCTGTCTGCCCGCACTCTGTCTCTGTCTGCCCGCACTCTGTCTGCCCGTCTGTCTGCACTCTGTCTGCCCGCACTCTGTCTGCCCGCACTCTGTCTGCCCGCACTCTGTCTGCCCGCACTCTGTCTGCCCGCACTCTGTCTGCCCGCATTTCCCTCAGTTGTATTGCATTGTTGCCAATTACCATGTCAACAATGGCAATTTCCTGCACATCTGATAATATTCTGTTTTCTATGTTACTGGTTACTGCATTCTGTTTTGAATGTGGTTTTAACAGTTTTGGAAACATTGTGTTCGCATTTCAAAGCATGTGCTGCAAATATATAGTTTTGCAGGTGGTGGTGTATGAATGAGAAAAGAGTTCAGGGATTTCGGAGAATGTGGTCATTGGATGCGTTTTGTGTGAAAGCAAATGAAAAATAATTCACAGTTTGGTCCACATACACTTCTGTTTCGCTGACTGTGTGAAGAGTTTCGACAAGGTGACTTCAGTTTTGACCGAAGCAAGAAGAAAACCCTGTAAATACGCATTTACATTTTCTATTTAAATATATTGGAGATAAGTGCTATATAATGCCTAACATATGCTTATAATGCTTAGCTATCCTCTGGTCCAAATATAGACCTACAGTCAGACATATTTTAACACCCAAAGTGTTAGCCACATGCACTGACACTAGTCAAGTATTGGTTAAGCAGCTTTCTTCACTATCAGACCTCATTCTACAATCTATGTGAAATGAGACCCAAAACCTATTGTGTTCAACATGAAAACTGTGTTGGTCACAGGTGCGTGTGCGTTTTATCATTAGGTTTAACACACCAAATCAAATCCCTTGCCTCAGAAACCTCCCTCCAAAACACCGCCCGGCCCGACCCCAGCCGGGTTCGCATTACAAACACTCAAAAACATTCTCCCAAAATGTCAGTATTATACAATGGAACAAAAACACGGTATGGCATTGATTTTGCCCAAGGACAAAGCCATTAACAGCTAGATCATAAAAGTATTAAGTTGGCAACAAGGTTAAAGATCGACTCTTGCCTATATGTCTCCATGGCGATGTGGACTGTAAAGTAGACACAAGCTGTCATCGTGTGATGGTCAATCACCTGGTTTATATACCGACCGGGCACCTACAGCGGAGAAGGGAGGAATCTGGGCAAGGCACTGCTGGCATCACATCAGATGAATGCAACATGGTACACACACCATGGGGCTGTGTGAATGTACGCGCATGTGTGTTTGTGTAGAATACACTGAGAACAGCTCTCTCGCTCTCTCTCTCTCTCTCTCTCTCTCTCTCTCTCTCTCTCTCTCTCTCTCTCTCTCTCTCTCTCTCTCTCTCTCTCTCTCTCTCTCTCTCTCTCTCTCTCTCTCTCTCTCTCTCTCTCTCTCTCTCTCTCTCTCTCTCTCTCTCTCTCTCTCTCTCTCTCTCTCTCTCTCTCTCTCTCTCTCTCTCTCTCTCTCTCTCTCTCTCTCTCTCTCTCTCTCTCTCTCTCTCTCTCTCTCTCTCTCTCTCTCTCTCTCTCTCTCTCTCTCTCTCTCTCTCTCTCATTACAGTGAAGAGGCGACTCCGGGATGCTGGCCTTCTAGGCAGAGTTCTCTGTCCAGTCTCAATGTCAACAGTGAAGAGGCAACTCCGGGATGCTGGCCTTCTAGGCAGAGTTCTCTGTCCAGAGTTCTCTGTGGGTTATTTTTATTGGCCAGTCTGAGATATGGCTTTTTCTTTGCAACTCTGCCTTGAAGGCCAGCATCCCGGAGTCGCCTCTTCACTGTTGACGTTGAGACGGGTGTTTTGCAGGTACTATTTTAATGAAGCTGCCAGTTGAGGACTTGTGAGCCGTCTGTTTCTCAAACTTGACACTCTAATGTACTTGTTCTCTTGCTCAGTTGTGCACCGGGGCCTCCCACTCCTCTTTCTACTCTGTTTACAGACAGTTTTTGATGTTTTGTGAAGGGAGAAGTACACAGCGTTGTATAAGATCTTCAGTTTCTTGGCAATTTCTCGCAAGGAATAGCCTTCATTTCTCAGAACAAGAATAGGCTGACGAGTTTCAGAAGAAAGGTCTTTGTTTATGGCCATTTTGAGCCTGTAATCGAACCCACAAATGCTGATGCTCCAGATACTCAACTAGCCTAAAGAAGGCCAGTTGTATTGCTTCTTTAAACAGAACAACAGTTTTCAGCGGTGCTAACATAATTGCAAAAGGGTTTTCTAATGATCAATTAGACTTTTAAAATTCAAGGTGAGTAATCACTATTCTGATGTCCAGAAGCTCTTTTCGGTCATAAGAGACGGTATCAGCAACATTATGTACAAAATAAGTTACAAACAACGTGAAAAAAAACAAAAAAACTAGCAGTTGGTTTGGAGCCCGTAAAACGGTGCCATTATCATCATAATACACACACACACACACACACACACACACACACACACACACACACACACACACACACACACACACACACACACACACACACACACACACACACACACACACACACACACACACACACACACACACACACAGAGGGAGAAAGTTTAGGGGTGATATACGGCATGATAAATCACTAGTTTATAAGTCAGTGTGATGCTAGGGGAGCAGGCCGTCAACGTTGCCACAACGCTACTCTCACAACATTGGGACAACGTGATGAGAGGCCGGTGGAGAACACACACGCTGAGGTTCTGGAGCGCTGTGTAAGAGCTCGTCTCAGTCTCCCTGTAGGATGGTAGGATTCATAACCAGATCACCACAGGACTGGAGACTGGAGTCTCACAGGACAGAGGGAGGGAGGGAGTAGGAATAGAGAGAGGGGGAAAGAGAGGGAGGGGTAGAGCTAGAGAAAAGAGAAAATATATTTGCCCTAAGGTAGAGAGTGAGATAGAGGCAGAGAGAGAAATAAAGAAGGATGGGGGGATATGATGGCTTCTCACCTCCAGTCTGGTACGGTCCACATCTCTGGGTAGCTTCACCCTCACCCTGTGTGTCACAGACAGCACCTCATAGGGGTACACCTGGAAGGAACACATGCACACATGAAAAAACACACGCTGTCAGCTATTTAACAGTACAGCCAGCCTGGGGAGAGAGATAATGTAATCTACAATAGATTTAGCCAAAGATATCAAAGTGTATTTGCCAAACACATGACGCTAACATGATGTGAAACATTGACCCTCACCTTGTACTCTGGAGGAGAGGAAAAAGGAAAGAGTGAAAAAGAGGGAGAAAGAGAGAGAGAAATGTCAGATTAATGACTGTGTAATTATTTCAGTATGAAAACTACCATAAAAGAGCAAATCAATTACAGCACAAATAAAATACATAGATGCAAATGAAAGTGATTATTTTAATAACTTATGAGATATATTGTGTTCCAGCTCAGTACGTCAAAGGCTTTAAAAAAGCCTGGGACCCACTCTCTCCCACTGACACAAAACACCCCCCCCCCAACACACACACACACACAGACTCTGTGAAACTATGCTTTTACAGGCTTGGCACTGTGTGTGCTCTCTGGCTGAGGTATAGCAGGAGCATGCTGAGGCAGACAGCTCTGGAGCGGTGACTCACACTGATGTAACTCATTAGGCAAAAGGATGTGGCTTCAGCACCCTTGAGTGAAAACCCGTCCACCTGAACTGCTTCCCATTAAAAGTGCATTTAATTTATTTTAATTTAACTTTAAATTAACTAGGCAAGTCAGTTAAGAACAAATTCTTATTTACAATGACGGCCTCGGAACAGGCCAAACGCCTCCTGCAGGGACGGGGACTGGGATAAAATAAATGATATATACACAGTATAGGACAAAACACACATCACGACAACAGAGACAACACAACACTACATAACGAGAGACCTAAGACAATAACATAGCAAGGCAGCAACACATGACAACACAGCATGGTAGCAACACAACATGGTAACAACATGGCAACAACATGGCAGCAACACAACATGACAACAACATGGCAACAACACAACATGGCAACAACATGGCAGCAACACAACATGACAACAACATGGCAGCAACACAACATGACAACAACATGGCAGCAACACAACATGACAACAACATGGCAGCAACACAACATGGCAACAACATGGCAGCAACACAACATGACAACAACATGGCAACAACATGGCAGCAACACAACATGACAATAACATGGCAACAACATGGTAGCACAAAATGACAACACAGCATGGCAGCAACACAACATGACAACAATATGGTAGCATGGCAACAACATGACAACAACATGGCAGCAACACAACATGACAACAACATGGCAACAACATGGCAGCAACACAACATGACAACAACATGGTAGCATGACAACAACATGACAACAACATGGCAGCAAACAACATGATGGCAACAACATGGTAGCAGCAACATGACAACAACATGGCAACAACATGGTAGCACACAACATGACAACAACATGGCAGCAACAACATGGCAACAACAACAACATGGTAGCAGCACAACATGACAACAACATGGCAGCAACACAACATGGCAACAACATGACAACAACATGGCAGCAACACATGACAACAACATGGTAACAACACAACATGGCAACAACATGGCAGCAACAACATGACAACAACATGGCAGCAACACAACATGGCAACAACATGGCAGCAGCACAACATGACAACAACATGGCAGCAACACATGGCAACAACATGGCAGCAACACAACATGACAACAACATGGTAGCAGCACACATGACAACAACATGGCAGCAGCACAACATGACAACAACATGACAACAACATGGCAGCAACACTACATGACAACAACATGGTAGCAGCAGCAACAAATGACAACAACATGGCAGCAACAAATGACAACACAGCATGGTAGCAACACAACATGACAACAATATGGTAGCAGCACAACATGACAACAACATGGTAGCAGCACAACATGACAACAACATGGCAGCAACACATGACAACAACATGGTAGCAGCACAACATGACAACAACATGGCAGCAACACATGACAACAACATGGTAGCAGCACATGA
Organism: Oncorhynchus keta; assembly: GCF_023373465.1. Lineage (NCBI taxonomy): Eukaryota > Metazoa > Chordata > Actinopteri > Salmoniformes > Salmonidae > Oncorhynchus > Oncorhynchus keta. The sequence continues at coordinate 11,887,679 of NC_068433.1, forward strand.
CAACAACATGGCAGCAACACATGACAACAACATGGCAGCAACACATGACAACAACATGGTAGCAGCACAACATGACAACAACATGGTAGCAGCACAACATGACAACAACATGGCAGCAACACATGACAACAACATGGTAGCAGCACAACATGACAACAACATGGCAGCAACACATGACAACAACATGGTAGCAACACAACATGACAACAACATGGTAGCAGCACAACATGACAACAACATGGCAGCAACACATGACAACAACATGGTAGCAACACAACATGACAACAACATGGCAGCAACACATGACAACAACATGGTAGCAACACAACATGGCAACAACATGGTAGCAGCACAACATGACAACAACATGGCAGCAACACATGGCAACAACATGGTAGCAACACAACATGGCAACAACATGGTAGCAGCACAACATGACAACAACATGGCAGCAACACATGACAACAACATGGTAGCAACACAACATGGCAACAACATGGTAGCAGCACAACATGACAACAACATGGCAGCAACACATGACAACAACATGGTAGCAACACAACATGGCAACAACATGGTAGCAACACAACATGGCAACAACATGGTAGCAACACAACATGGCAACAACATGGTAGCAACACAACATGACAACAACATGGCAGCAACACAACATGGCAACAACATGGCAACAACATGGTAGCAACACAACATGGCAACAACATGGTAGCAACACAACATGGCAACAACATGGTAGCAACACAACATGGCAGTAGCACAACATGGTAGCAACACAAAATATGGCACAAACATTATTGGGCACAGACAACAGCACAAAGGGCAAGAAAGTAGAGACAACAATACATCACGCAAAACAGCCACAACTGTCAGTGAGAGTGTCCATGTTTGAGTCTTTGAATGGAGAGATGGAGATAAAACTATCCAGTTTGAGTGTTTGTTGCAGCTCGTTCCAGTCGCTAGTTGCAGCGAACTGAAAAGAGGAGCGACCCAGGGATGTGTGTGCTTGGGGACTTTTAACAGAATGTGACTGGCAGAACGGGTGTTGTATGTGAAGTATTGTAGATCTAGGGTCAACCTTTTTCAACATGGCATCAATGAGCTAACAGATCTAGTATTGTAGATCTAGGTCCTACCTCTCATTCCTCCCCAGCTGTGGGAGTCCTGCTGGTCTGGGTCAACCTCAACATGGTCGGCAACCTCCTGGGGAGGACGGACATGCACGCGCGCACGGAAACACACACACACACACACACACACACACACACACACACACACACACACACACACACACACACACACACACACACACACACACACACACACACACACACACACACACACACACACACACACACACACACACACACACACACACACACACACACACACAGAGTCGGTTTAGACTAAAAACAGACAAGGTCAAAACACCTAACTCCATCTGGTTGTATTTGACAGTTTCCAGACATCATGCGTGTACTGTACCGTGCAGTAACAAAGAACAGATTTGTTTTTCTCTACGTTCCTTTTCTCTTTGGGTCAAGGAGAAATGATACAAAATATGTCTGTCCGAAGGTCGCTATAATCACAGGGAGGTTGACTCACACACATTCTCAACTGCAGACTTCTCCCACGGACTCAAATCTGGTTTCAGAAATATTACAATGTATTGATGGAGTTTAGAGGAACTGGCTTAGCTACAGTGCCTTCGTTCTGGTTTAGTTCAGGTCCCAGTCTCAATGTAACTGAATCTCTAGTGTTTCTCAGGGTGGGACAGAAAGGAAGACGTTCAGAAAAAACAACTTCTCCATCCTCAGCTCATTAAATCAATGGACGTGATTCATATGGAGTTGATTTGAATTGATTTCAGGTGTTTTCAACATCATTTTGTAGCACATGCTCCCATCACTTCCATGTATCTTTTGGTGGTTAAGGTTAGCTGAAGTTTGTAGTGGCTGTTTTAAAGAAAACTGAACCCTGGATTACATTTTCTCTTGGCCTACAGACTACTTTCAGGGTGAGGAGCCATCTAACATCAAGTTGTAAAATAGTGGACTACTCCTTTAGCCCCCCCCCCCCCTCCATAATAGCCATACATTGTCTCTGCCTCAGCTGCCACAGGCATTGGCTGGCGAGGAGTAACAGCCAATCCGGTTGCAGAATTAACGTATTCAGTGTAACACGCTACTGGGGTCTGATACGGTCCACATTTCTCATTTCCTGCTAAACTATTTCACCCCTCTGTCTACCCCAACCCCATACTTCAACAAACACATAAACAGCAATAACACACCATTAAGGTTAGACTAAACCCCCTCAGTGGAAGCACAACCATCATAATAAACTCTTTCTCCTAATGTCAATCTGTACAGTCAGTGGTAACGAGTGATAGGCCTACATGGAATCTGATAAGAAAGCTGTAAAACATGATTTCCCGGCCCAAAAGTTGAAAAAAACACCCAACCTTCCTATGTTGATAAGGGAAATAGCTTCCTTTCCTAATCACATCTTACAACTGAAACAATACTAGGCAAGTCAGTTAAGAACAAATTCTTATTTACAATGACGGCCTACTGGGGAACAGTGGGTTACCTGCCTTGTTCAGGGGAAGAACGACAGATAAATACCTTGTCAGCTCGGGGATTTGATCTAGCAAGCTTTCAGTTACAGGCCCAACGCTCTAAACACTAGGCTACCTGCCACCCCGTATAGGTTTACATCTATTGTATAGGTTTACATCTATTGCTTTCAACTATCATAAGGCTGCTAGCTCAGTGATCCTGGAGAAAAGGACACAGGACACAAGGATAGAAAGTCAGCTCAACTATTGAGACACAGACCAATTCAGCCTATTTTTGAGATGAACTTCACTTTCCCTCGGCCATAACTCACTCACTCACCCTCGATGACAGAAAAGGCGATAAACATTACCACCTGGTGGTTAAATCAAACACTGCACCCGGTTGGCCCGCCCTTCTCACATCAATCAGCACGGCACCTTATTTAATGAGAGGTGAGCCGAGAGATGCCTACAGACCAATCACCATCTCTCTTTAAAGGAGTTATAATCGTTAGCACGCTTGACTAAACCCGTCGGTATGGCGACAGCCACACCCCATTTCCATTTTTGAGGGAGTTTTCCATTCCCTCACTGAGCTCGTTTGGAATCAAATCAAATTTGATTGGTCGCATACACATAATTAGCTGATTTTATTGCCGGTGTAGCGAAATGCTTGTGTTCCTATCTCCAACAGTGCAGTAATATCTAACAATATCTAACAATACACACAAATCTAAAAGTAAAATAACGGAATTTAGAAACACAAAAAAAACATTCTGTACTCTAATAATGTAAGAAATATCAACAACAACAAAAAGGGCAAAGTTTCTTAGGAGCTGGAAGCAGAGCTGCCATGTCTGTCGGCACCGTCTTCAAGTGTCAAGAGGACACATCGAATCAAACGCCTGGCTGGGACAGGACCTAACTGACTGTCCCCCTGCCAGATGCCCACTCCCTCATTAGAGATGCCAAAACCACACCCCCTCCGCCGGTCTGCCCTTATTGACGCTTACATATAATTGGGGTATCACATTGTGTCATCGGAGTGTGAAGCCACCTGGTGCAAATGTGTGATTGTGAGTGTGTGTGTGTGTGTGTGTGTGTGTGTGTGTGTGTGTGTGTGTGTGTGTGTGTGTGTGTGTGTGTGTGTGTGTGTGTGTGTGTGTGTGTGTGTGTGTGTGTGTGTGTGTGTGTGTGTGTGTGTGTGTGTGTGTGTGTTTATTTATTTTATTTTATTTCACTTCACCTTTATTTAACCAGGTAAGCAAGTTGAGAACAAGTTCTCATTTACAATTGCGACCTGGCCAAGATAAAGCAAAGCAGTTCGACACATACAACGACAGAGTTACACATGGAGTAAAACAAACATACAGTCAACAATACAGTAGGGTACTATTCCTCATGAAGGAGAGAGAGAGGCAGTGTACGTGAATTGCGATGATGGCACTCGACACGCTACACGAGGCGCTGGCAGTGAGATGTGAACCTGCTGAACCAATGTGACAGTACTGATCAGTAGTAGGTCACATAGTGCATTTCTATGTTACTTTCCTCACAATCATAGAAGCCTGTGTTCACTTTACAGTCTTTGAGTACGACAACGTACCTTGTACATGCCATTCCTTCCATATCCTGGCAGGGAAGCACACTTATTGTATGGGAAGTCTGTAAGGAAAGAAACACATATCTGTCATCTATAAAAACCCATTTGCTACTATATTAACCTGAAGGTAATGCACTGGTTGAGCCCCTGCCTTCAAGTAAGGTTTGACCACTGATTGGCTACTCACTGGTCCGGGAGGTGTCAGTGGGCAGGCTGCAGGTAGACTTCCTGGGGTCCAGCAGGTACTCTGGGAGGGGCTCGCCGTCTATCTCACTCTTCAAGATCATCCAACTGGTCCTTGTCTACGTAAAGAGATTGACAGTGAGATGGATGAATGGACGGATGTAGTGATAGATACTATATGTTGATGGATGGATGGATCTAGTGATAGATTCTATATGTAAATGGATGTAGTGATAGATACTGTATGTAGATGGATGGATGTAGTGATAGATACTGTATGTAGATGGATGGATGTAGTGATAGATACTGTATATAGATGGATGGATGTAGTGATAGATACTGTATATAGATGGATGGATGTAGTGATAGATACTGTATATAGATGGATGTAGTGATAGATACTGTATGTAGATGGATGGATGTAGTGATAGATTCTAGTATGTAAATGGATGTAGTGATAGATACTGTATATAGATGGATGGATGTAGTAATAGATACTGTATATAGATGGATGTAGTGATAGATACTGTATGTAGATGGATGGATGTAGTGATAGATACTGTATGTAGATGGATGGATGTAGTGATAGATACTGTATATAGATGGATGGATGTAGTGATAGATACTGTATATAGATGGATGGATGTAGTGATAGATACTGTATATAGATGGATGGATGTAGTGATAGATACTGTATATAGATGGATGTAGTGATAGATACTGTATATAGATGGATGGATGTAGTGATAGATACTGTATATAGATGGATGGATGTAGTGATAGATACTGTATGTAGATGGATGGATGTAGTGATAGATACTGTATATAGATGGATGGATGTAGTGATAGATACTGTATATAGATGGATGGATGTAGTGATAGATACTGTATATAGATGGATGGATGTAGTGATAGATACTGTATATAGATGGATGTAGTGATAGATACTGTATATAGATGGATGGATGTAGTGATAGATACTGTATGTAGATGGATGGATGTAGTGATAGATACTGTATATAGATGGATGGATGTAGTGATAGATACTGTATATAGATGGATGGATGTAGTGATAGATACTGTATATAGATGGATGGATGTAGTGATAGATACTATATATAGATGGATGATGTAGTGATAGATACTGTATATAGATGGATGGATGTAGTGATAGATACTGTATATAGATGGATGGATGTAGTGATAGATACTGTATGTAGATGGATGGATGTAGTGATAGATACTGTATGTAGATGGATGGATGTAGTGATAGATACTGTATATAGATGGATGGATGTAGTGATAGATACTGTATATAGATGGATGGATGTAGTGATAGATACTGTATATAGATGGATGGATGTAGTGATAGATACTGTATGTAGATGGATGGATGTAGTGATAGATACTGTATATAGATGGATGGATGTAGTGATAGATACTGTATATAGATGGATGGATGTAGTGATAGATACTGTATATAGATGGATGGATGTAGTGATAGATACTATATATAGATGGATGATGTAGTGATAGATACTGTATATAGATGGATGGATGTAGTGATAGATACTGTATATAGATGGATGGATGTAGTGATAGATACTGTATGTAGATGGATGGATGTAGTGATAGATACTGTATATAGATGGATGGATGTAGTGATAGATACTGTATATAGATGGATGGATGTAGTGATAGATAGTGTATATAGATGGATGGATGGATGTAGTGATAGATACTGTATGTAGATGGATGGATGTAGTGATAGATACTGTATATAGATGGATGGATGTAGTGATAGATACTGTATATAGATGGATGGATGTAGTGATAGATACTGTATATAGATGGATGGATGTAGTGATAGAGACTGTATATAGATGGATGGATGTAGTGATAGATACTGTATGTAGATGGAAGTAGTGATAGATACTGTATGTAGATGGATGTAGTGATAGATACTGTATATAGATGGATGGATGTAGTGATAGATACTGTATAATATATGGACTATATAGATACTATATAGATGGATTTAGTGATAGACGCTTTTATAGAAAGCGACTTGACAGTCATGTAGATGGATACATTCTACGTATATAGATGGATGTAGTGATAGATACTGTAACCCATACCCTGGCGTATATAGAGCGCCATGATAGATACTGTATATACTGAGCTGATAGATACTGTATGTAGAAGGACCACTAGATGGATGTAGTGATAGATACTGTATATAGATGGATGGATGTAGTGATAGATAGTGTATATAGATGGATGGATGGATGTAGTGATAGATACTGTATGTAGATGGATGGATGTAGTGATAGATACTGTATATAGATGGATGGATGTAGTGATAGATACTGTATATAGATGGATGTAGTGATAGATACTGTATATAGATGGATGGATGTAGTGATAGATACTGTATATAGATGGATGGATGTAGTGATAGAGACTGTATATAGATGGATGGATGTAGTGATAGATACTGTATGTAGATGGAAGTAGTGATAGATACTGTATGTAGATGGATGTAGTGATAGATACTGTATATAGATGGATGGATGTAGTGATAGATACTGTATAATATATACTATAACTATACTATGGATGGATGTTGATAGACGCTTTTATATAGATGGAAAGTGATAGATACATATAGATCATGTGTGCATACAGTGATAGTATATAGATGGATGGATGTAGTGATAGAACTGTATATAGACTACCCTGATAGCGTTAGATGGATGGCGCCATGCTCTACCAACTGAGCTACAGAAGGATGATGATAGATACTGTATGTAGATAGATGGATGTAGTGATAGATACTGTATATAGATGGATGATAGTGATAGATACTGTATATAGATGGATGTAGTGATAGATACTGTATGTAGATGGATGGATGTAATGATAGATACTGTATATAGATGGATGGATGTAGTAATAGATACTGTATATAGATGGATGTAGTGATAGATACTGTATGTAGATGGATGGATGTAGTGATAGATACTGTATGTAGTTGGATGGATGTAGTGATAGATACTGTATATAGATGGATGGATGTAGTGATAGATACTGTATATAGATGGATGGATGTAGTGATAGATACTGTATATAGTAGATGGATGTAGTAATAGATACTGTATATAGATGGATGGATGTAGTGATAGATACTGTATATAGATGGATGGATGTAGTGATAGATACTGTATGTAGATGGATGTAGTAATAGATACTGTATATAGATGGATGGATGTAGTGATAGATACTGTATATAGATGGATAGATGTAGTGATAGATACTGTATATAGATGGATGGATGTAGTGATAGATACTGTATGTAGATGGATGTAGTGATAGATACTGTATATAGATGGATGTAGTGATAGATACTGTATATAGATGGATGATGTAGTGATAGATACTGTATATAGATGGATGTAGTGATAGATACTGTATATAGATGGATGGATGTAATGATAGATACTGTATATAGATGGATGGATGTAGTGATAGATACTGTATATAGATGGATGTAGTAATAGATACTGTATATAGATGGATGGATGTAGTGATAGATACTGTATGTAGATGGATGAATGTAGTGATAGATACTGTATATGGATGGATGTAGTGATAGATACTGTATGTAGATGAATGAATGTAGTGATAGATACTGTATATAGATGGATGTAGTGATAGATACTGTATGTAGATGAATGAATGTAGTGATAGATACTGTATATAGATGGATGTAGTGATAGATACTGTATGTAGATGGAAGTAGTGATAGATACTGTATGTAGATGGATGTAGTGATAGATACTGTATATAGATGGATGATGTAGTGATAGATACTGTATATAGATGGATGGATGTAGTGATAGATACTGTATATAGATGGATGGATGTAGTGATAGAGACTGTATATAGATGGATGGATGTAGTGATAGATACTGTATGTAGATGGAAGTAGTGATAGATACTGTATGTAGATGGATGTAGTGATAGATACTGTATATAGATGGATGGATGTAGTGATAGATACTGTATGTAGATGGATGTAGTGATAGATACTGTATATAGATGGATGTAGTGATAGATACTGTATATAGATGGATGTAGTGATAGATACTGTATATAGATGGATGGATGTAGTGATAGATACTGTATATAGATGGATGGATGTAGTGATAGAGACTGTATATAGATGGATGGATGTAGTGATAGATACTGTATGTAGATGGAAGTAGTGATAGATACTGTATATAGATGGATGGATAGATAATGATAGATATAGATACTGTATATAGATGGATGGATGTAGTGATAGATACTGTATATAGATGGATGTAGTAATAGATACTGTATATAGATGGATGGATGTAGTGATAGATACTGTATGTAGATGGATGTAGTGATAGATACTGTATATAGATGGATGTAGTGATAGATACTGTATATAGATGGATGTAGTGATAGATACTGTATATAGATGGATGGATGTAATGATAGATACTGTATATAGATGGATGGATGTAGTGATAGATACTGTATATAGATGGATGTAGTAATAGATACTGTATATAGATGGATGTAGTAATAGATACTGTATGTAGATGGATGGATGTAGTGATAGATACTGTATATAGATGGATGTAGTGATAGATACTGTATGTAGATGGATGAATGTAGTGATAGATACTGTATATAGATGGATGGATGTAGTGATAGATACTGTATATAGATGGATGGATGTAGTGATAGATACTGTATGTAGATGAATGAATGTAGTGATAGATACTGTATATAGATGGATGTAGTGATAGATACTGTATGTAGATGGATGATGTAGTGATAGATACTGTATATAGATGGATGTAGTGATAGATACTGTATGTAGATGGATGATGTAGTGATAGATACTGTATATAGATGGATGTAGTGATAGATACTGTATGTAGATGGATGTAGTGATAGATACTGTATGTAGATGGATGGATGTAGTGATAGATACTGTATGTAGTTGGATGGATGTAGTGATAGATACTGTATGTAGATGGATGTAGTGATAGATACTGTATGTAGATGGATGTAGTGATAGATACTGTATATAGATGGATGGATGTAGTGATAGATACTGTATGTAGATGGATGATGTAGTGATAGATACTGTATGTAGTTGGATGGATGTAGTGATAGATACTGTATGTAGATGGATGTAGTGATAGATACTGTATGTAGATGGATGTAGTGATAGATACTGTATATAGATGGATGTAGTGATAGATACTGTATATAGATGGATGTAGTGATAGATACTGTATATAGATGGATGATGTAGTGATAGATACTGTATATAGATGGATGGATGTAGTGAAGATACTGTATATAGTGATGATCTGTGATAGATAGCGTCTAGATAAAGTGATAGATAAATGTAAAATGTAAATGTATATAGATGGATGGATGTAATGATAGATACTGTATATAGATGGATGGATGTAGTGATAGATACTGTATATAGATGGATGTAGTGATAGATACTGTATGTAGATGGATGAATGTAGTGATAGATACTGTATATAGATGGATGGATGTAGTGATAGATACTGTATGTAGATGAATGAATGTAGTGATAGATACTGTATATAGATGGATGGATGTAGTGATAGATACTGTATATAGATGGATGTAGTGATAGATACTGTATGTAGATGGATGGATGTAGTGATAGATACTGTATATAGATGGATGGATGTAGTGATAGATACTGTATATAGATGGATGGATGTAGTGATAGATACTGTATATAGATGGATGTAGTAATATATACTGTATATAGATGGATGATGTAGTGATAGATACTGTATATAGATGGATGGATGTAGTGATAGATACTGTATATAGATGTAGTAATATATACTGTATATAGATGGATGATGTAGTGATAGATACTGTATATAGATGGATGATGTAGTGATAGATACTGTATATAGATGGATGTAGTGATAGATACTGTATGTAGATGGATGGATGTAGTGATAGATACTGTATGTAGATGGATGTAGTAATAGATACTGTATATAGATGGATGGATGTAGTGATAGATACTGTATATAGATGGATAGATGTAGTGATAGATACTGTATATAGATGGATGGATGTAGTGATAGATACTGTATATAGATGGATGGATGTAGTGATAGATACTGTATGTAGTTGGATGGATGTAGTGATAGATACTGTATATAGATGGATGGATGTAGTGATAGATACTGTATATAGATGGATGTAGTGATAGATACTGTATATAGATGGATGTAGTGATAGATACTGTATATAGATGGATGTAGTGATAGATACTGTATGTAGATGGATGTAGTGATAGATACTGTATATAGATGGATGTAGTGATAGATACTGTATATAGATGGATGATGTAGTGATAGATACTGTATATAGATGGATGTAGTGATAGATACTGTATATAGATGGATGGATGTAATGATAGATACTGTATATAGATGGATGGATGTAGTGATAGATACTGTATATAGATGGATGTAGTAATAGATACTGTATATAGATGGATGGATGTAGTGATATATACTGTATGTAGATGGATGATGTAGTGATAGATACTGTATATAGATGGATGTAGTGATAGATACTGTATGTAGATGGATGTAGTGATAGATACTGTATATAGATGGATGGATGTAGTGATAGATACTGTATGTAGATGGATGAATGTAGTGATAGATACTGTATATGGATGGATGTAGTGATAGATACTGTATGTAGATGAATGAATGTAGTGATAGATACTGTATATAGATGGATGTAGTGATAGGTACTGTATGTAGATGGATGATGTAGTGATAGATACTGTATGTAGATGGATGTAGTGATAGATACTGTATGTAGATGGATGGATGTAGTGATAGATACTGTATGTAGTTGGATGGATGTAGTGATAGATACTGTATATAGATGGATGGATGTAGTGATAGATACTGTATGTAGATGGATGTAGTGATAGATACTGTATATAGATGGATGTAGTGATAGATACTGTATATAGATGGATGTAGTGATAGATACTGTATGTAGATGGATGTAGTGATAGATACTGTATATAGATGGATGTAGTGATAGATACTGTATATAGATGGATGTAGTGATAGATACTGTATATAGATGGATGGATGTAGTGATAGATACTGTATGTAGTTGGATGGATGTAGTGATAGATACTGTATATAGATGGATGATGTAGTGATAGATACTGTATATAGATGGATGTAGTGATAGATACTGTATATAGATGGATGGATGTAATGATAGATACTGTATATAGATGGATGGATGTAGTGATAGATACTGTATATAGATGGATGTAGTAATAGATACTGTATATAGATGGATGGATGTAGTGATATATACTGTATATAGATGGATGTAGTAATAGATACTGTATATAGATGGATGGATGTAGTAATAGATACTGTATGTAGATGGATGGATGTAGTGATAGATACTGTATATAGATGGATGTAGTGATAGATACTGTATGTAGATGGATGGATGTAGTGATAGATACTGTATATAGATGGATGGATGTAGTGATAGATACTGTATGTAGATGAATGAATGTAGTGATAGATACTGTATATAGATGGATGTAGTGATAGATACTGTATGTAGATGGATGATGTAGTGATAGATACTGTATATAGATGGATGTAGTGATAGATACTGTATGTAGATGGATGATGTAGTGATAGATACTGTATATAGATGGATGTAGTGATAGATACTGTATGTAGATGGATGTAGTGATAGATACTGTATGTAGATGGATGGATGTAGTGATAGATACTGTATGTAGTTGGATGGATGTAGTGATAGATACTGTATGTAGATGGATGGATGTAGTGATAGATACTGTATGTAGATGGATGTAGTGATAGATACTGTATGTAGATGGATGTAGTGATAGATACTGTATATAGATGGATGTAGTGATAGATACTGTATATAGATGGATTTAGTGATAGATACTGTATGTAGATGGATGTAGTGATAGATACTGTATATAGATGGATGTAGTGATAGATACTGTATATAGATGGATGTAGTGATAGATACTGTATATAGATGGATGATGTAGTGATAGATACTGTATATAGATGGATAAGGTGAATGCACCAATTTGTAAGTCGCTCTGGATAAGAGCGTCTGCTAAATGACTTAAATGTAAAATGTAAATGTATATAGATGGATGGATGTAGTGATAGATACTGTATATAGATGGATGTAGTAATAGATACTGTATATAGATGGATGGATGTAGTGATATATACTGTATATAGATGGATGGATGTAGTGATAGATACTGTATGTAGATGGATGATGTAGTGATAGATACTGTATATAGATGGATGTAGTGATAGATACTGTATGTAGATGGATGAATGTAGTGATAGATACTGTATATAGATGGATGGATGTAGTGATAGATACTGTATGTAGATGAATGAATGTAGTGATAGATACTGTATATAGATGGATGGATGTAGTGATAGATACTGTATATAGATGGATGTAGTGATAGATACTGGATGTATATAGATGGATGTAGTGATAGATACTGTATGTAGATGGATGTAGTGATAGATACTGTATGTAGATGAATGAATGTAGTGATAGATACTGTATATAGATGGATGTAGTGATAGATACTGTATGTAGATGGATGGATGTAGTGATAGATACTGTATATAGATGGATGGATGTAGTGATAGATACTGTATATAGATGGATGGATGTAGTGATAGATACTGTATATAGATGGATGTAGTAATATATACTGTATATAGATGGATGATGTAGTGATAGATACTGTATATAGATGGATGATGTAGTGATAGATACTGTATATAGATGGATGTAGTGATAGATACTGTATGTAGATGGATGGATGTAGTGATAGATACTGTATATAGATGGATGGATGTAGTGATAGATACTGTATATAGATGGATGGATGTAGTGATAGATACTGTATATAGATGGATGGATGTAGTGATAGATACTGTATGTAGATGAATGAATGTAGTGATAGATACTGTATATAGATGGATGTAGTGATAGATACTGTATATAGATGGATGGATGTAGTGATAGATACTGTATGTAGATGGATGAATAAATGCATATGTAGGTTAGTAGACGAGCAGATGGATGTTCAGACAGGCGGACGGACAGACAGGCGGACGGACGGACAGACGCCTCACCTTGATGTCGTCTCCTTCTTGCCAGGAAGTTCTAGAGGCTGTAAAACAGTCATACATTATGTTACCAACCACACTCCTGCTGTACTACATTACTGTAGAACCCGTCACATCACAGTCGCTGTACCGGGCCGTACCACACATCTGTCTACCAGCTTTACATTACAGTACGCACAGAAAGACTGCATCCTACAATAAATCAACTCCACACTATGACATCATCATTACGAGACAGCCTGTCGAGAATCTCCAAATGGGTCATGGCATAGTTACAGTACTGTTGTATAGCTAACTATTACTCGTATGTATAGTATGAATTCAACTAGCACTAAACAGTTTGCTCAAATGGCCATTTTATGAGACAGAAAGTGTGCCTATTTACTGGGAATAGCTGGTCAAATAGGTTGTTTTTTTTAATACAGGAAAATGACACAAGCAAATGCATGCTCTTGTTCATGAGATCATGCCTGCTAGAATATATATACAAACTAAACGGAAAACTGTTACTCATAAATTGAGAGTAATGTCACATTCTACATATGGCTGTGATTTAGTCATATTTCATATGTATTGTAGATGTTGAAGAGCTGTAGAATAATCATTCATTGTGTAAACAGAAGATTATACAACACATGCATGCTTATATTCTAAGGGATTTTGGGCATCTACACACTCACACATAGAAACACGACATACACAAAGGGTTAAGTGGAACAGGAAGTGACCAAGACACCATCAGCACCACAACACCAAGTGAGACATGTTCTCGACCAATCACAATGGACACAACACATGTACTAGTAGAACCAATGAGCTACTCAGATGGGTACGGTCAGGCATGTACGGTCAGGGATGAGTCGAAACATAATCACAAAGGTGTAAGAAACAGAAAAGGATGAATCAAATATTATTAAAATATGTTGTAAAATATTGAATATGGCCATTTGGGTTTTTCATGTCAGGCTTTCAACTCAGGCAACAATGAAGTGGATTGTACTTTAGATACTAGATCACATGTCCCTGTATATGGCTACAGTTGAGACAGGGAGCAAAATAGGTCCTAACCTCATCAGTGTGTTATGGACCACTATATACATTTATATATATATACATTAACTAGGCAAGTCAGTCAAGAACAAATTCTTATTTACAATGAGGGTCTACCCCGGCCAAATGTGATTCAGCCTGGATTTGAACCAGGTACTATGGTGACACCTCTTGCACTCAGCACTCAGGAGCCCACTATGCTACAACGTTATTGCACATTTCAAGATGGCTACATGAATTGGTTGCAGTGACTCTGTTGCCTGAGTTCTAAAGCCTTGTCCGTTGAAAAAGACTGGAGATGGGACAGAATCATGGGTCAAATAGAAAGGAATAGGATGAAGTTGCCCTATAGACATTAATCTTAGATCCGTTTCATGTTCCCCCCCTAATGGTTAGAGTGGGAGGAGGAAGCTGATCCTAGATCTGTGTTTACGGGCAATTTCTACTAGGAGCGTATGGTGACAGGTGTCATGCGACACATCGTGCAGAGACCAGACCAGGAAGTTAGACCAGGAAGTAGAGGAAGAGAGTGAACTGTACCATGCTGTCTGTAGATAGGGGGTTTTCTATAGATATTATCTATCTTGACCTTAGTCTCTGAAGATGAGAGGAGAGTAATGAAAGAAGCCCAGGATGAGAGAGACAGAAAGAGAGAGAGGGTGAAAAAGAAGCATGAGTTAATTGAGGGATGGAATAGTCTAAGAAGCAGTGGAACGATAGGGGCAGCATACTTCATGGTAGATTCGATGCGAGACATATGCCATTTTAGTTAGAACTGGCACGACACACATATCATCACTTGTTGTCATTATTCTTGCAACATTCAAAAACATGTCATTTTGATCATTTAATGATCCTGTGGTAATGTGAAGCTGAAACCCATGGAAAGATATTCCCAGAACAATGGTAATTGTTGTTCAATGTCGTATCCAACAATAAATGCACTAATGGCAGAGTCATGAATAATATACATCTTTATATATTTTCCACATCATTCATTACTGCATCTAGAGCAAATATAACAAGCATAACAAACAAATACAATCATCAAACAATAAATAAAAGGGCAAATGATTCAATTCAAATTATTCAATTCACATGATTCAATTCAAATGATTCAACTCAAATGATTCAACTCAAATGATTCAACTCAAATTATTCAACTCAAATGATTAAATTCAAATGATTCAACTCAAATGATTCAACACAAATGATTCAACTCAAATGATTCAACTCAACTGATTCAATAAAAGAAATGGGGCAAGTGACTCTTTCTACCCATAATTGACACAATATGCCTGTTCCAAGCTGACCCAGTCCATCAAACGTTCAGTGACAGAGACACTTAGCTAGCAACAACTGCTATACATTAACTAAACTACAAATCTTTTTAGGATAAATAATGAATGAAATACAACACATGTGGGTCATTTTCTACCCTGTTTCAGCCACTGCCAGCACCGCTGAACAATACACATATGAAAACCATAAAAACAATGGTTAGAAAACACATTAAGTATATAATCACTTTGCTTTGTTCATTTATTTACATCAACTCCATCCAAGTATGGGACTTTTTTTTCTCTCCATATGGCTGAGTGACTCTGTAAAAGTCAATGGAAACAGGATGGATCAAAAGGAGATGTTACGAAAAGAGTCAGTTACATCCAATGATGCCGGGTCAAAGACTTAGACTTCTCATCGTTGTGTCTGTGACAGTAGACTCTCCATTTTAAAGTAGTCAATATCTTCTTCTACTACTTCTATGAGTTGGTAAACAAACTGAAAGGGTGTAGTAGGATATTTATAGAAGTTATTTGAAAAATCTTTCAAAAGCTTCCAATAGAAATCGTTGATTTTAGCCGCATTTTTTGAAAACACACAAATACACAGTAACTAAATATTTAAACAAGAAAAGTTCTATGTATTTGCATAATAAGAGGATATGAGGATGTTGATACAATGTCTGTGTTAGTGGGTGAGATCCTAACAAATGTCTATTAACCTGTGAAACTGAAGACACATTCAGCATTCAGATTTAGACATACCTCAACATATAGTATATAATAGGTCACAACATACCTCAACATATAGTATATAATAGATCACAACATACCTCAACATATAGTATATAATAGATCACAACATACCTCAACATATAGTATATAATAGATCACAACATACCTCAACATATAGTATATAATAGATCACAACATACCTCAACATATAGTATATAATAGATCACAACATACCTCAACATATAGTATATAATAGATCACAACATACCTCAACATATAGTATATAATAGATCACAACATACCTCAACATATAGTATATAATAGATCACAACATACCTCAACATATAGTATATAATAGATCACAACATACCTCAACATATAGTATATAATAGATCACAACATACCTCAACATATAGTATATAATAAATAGGTCACAACATACCTCAACATATAGTATATAATAGATCACAACATACCTCAACATATAGTATATAATAGATCACAACATATAATATATAATGGGTCACAACATACCTCAACATATAGTATATAATAGATCACAACATATAATATATAATAGATCACAACATACCTCAACATATAGTATATAATAGATCACAACATACCTCAACATATAGTATATAATAGATCACAACATACCTCAACATATAGTATATAATAGATCACAACATACCTCAACATATAGTATATAATAGATCACAACATACCTCAACATATAGTATATAATAGATCACAACATACCTCAACATATAGTATATAATAGATCACAACATACCTCAACATATAGTATATAATAGATCACAACATATAGTATATAATAGATCACAACATACCTCAACATATAGTATATAATAGATCACAACATATAATATATAATGGATCACAACATACCTCAACATATAGTATATAATAGATCACAACATACCTCAACATATAGTATATAATAGATCACAACATATAGTATATAATAGATCACAACATACCTCAACATATAGTATATAATAGATCACAACATACCTCAACATATAGTATATAATAGGTCACAACATACTTCAACATGGCGTGGTCCAATAGAGAGAGAGGTTGTGTTGGGGAGGGTCAAGGGTCATGGATTCTAAGGTGAGAGGTCGAAGTGAAACGGCAAACCTACCTGGTACGTGGAAATGCCTGGGAGTCGCCACATAGGTGAAGGAGGGAGATTTGCCATCGGAATACGTGGACAAACTGGGGGTACTCCGCCCACTTTCACTACCTCCAATGGGGAAAGGATGGGGAGGGACGGGGGGAGAAAGAGTCATGGACAAAAGAGGGGGGCAAGGAATTATGATGTTATGCTTATTTGTCAAAGCTTTAATTATGAAGCTGATTTACCATTATATAACTAACTGACTTGATTACCCAGCAGCCATTAGTGTTGGACCATGAGTTTCTCTGGACCTGTTATGCAGACCAGGAAAACCTCCTGGCTCTTGTTATTGGTAAAGTCTCATATCCATATCATAAAGCATGACTTAATCATGACTATAGCATGATTGTAGCTTATGAACATCTTAAAAAGGCAGAGTGCTCTAAAATAAAATGTTGTTTGCTAGCTATAGGCTTTACAGGTAACAGCAATGCATTGTGGACATGAACACATGTTGAAAACGTAAAACAGTTTTACTTCCAACTGAAAGTAAGTGTGATTATGTGATTGTCACAGTCCATCAGAACGCATTGTGTCACACGGGCTGGGTGATTAAGTCACTAGCCCCTTATAGGCCAGAACTAATAAACATCCACATAAGAGAACTTAGAGAAACAGAGGATGAGGGGAAAGAAAGACAAGAAAGAGGAGGAGGAAAAGAGGAGAGAAATAGTTATTTTCCTGAGCACGCACACACACACACACACACATAAACATGCGCACGCACGCACGCACGCACACACGCACACGCACACACACACACACACACACACACACACACACACACACACACACACACACACACTTCACTGGCCTTTGTGGGAGGAGCAAAGCAGTTGGGATGCAGGAGGATGATGTCACTCTAACACACACACACAGTGGCATTAGTGCAGAGCAGCTCCTCCACACATCTGGAGCTGAGGCAGGACTCTGAGCCCGGGGGAGAGGTGAGGGAGGGGGGTACTGGGGGTTCGAGGGATGACCCTTAGCAATGTCATACAGACACTTAGCTTATCTCCGAATAAGCATTTCACAAGTGGCAGCAATCCACTATTCAGGAAGTAATCATGTAATGTTGATACAGTTGTCATTGCATCATTCGCATAAATTCATGGAGTGGATTTTCTTTCGGTCATTGCATTCGCTTTCTCTCTTCTGCTGTCTCTACCTCACTACCTCCTTCACTCTCTCTCACATCATCCATTAGTAGTGTTGAAACCAAGCATCTAACAATACTCCACAATTATCAAATTACAGCACCACCACCACTTAACCACTCCTCCCTTCCATTCCCTCATTCCTCTCTTCTGTTTCATCTCAGTTCGTTGGGAACTTTAAATTCCATCTCTCCGCCTTTTCATGGGAAAACCACCAAACCCTGGGCAGCGTGCTCTGATCCACAGTACTAACGCTCAGCTGTCTATCTCTCTCCCTCTGTTTCCCCCTCCTTCTCATGGCTCTTTCCCCCCTCCTTCTTCATCAGCCCAAAAGTGACCCTCTTCCAACCCGTATGCAACCGTATTACTTTAGCTCTTTCACCCTCCTTTACCCTCTCCCTCTTCCTAACGCATTGAGGCTAGATATTATCAGCCCAAAAAACAGAGACATCCCTCCATTTATCTCCAAGCCAGAGATATCCCTCCAGTTATCTCCAAACCAGAGATATCCCTCCAGTTATCTCCAAACCAGAGATATCCCTCCAGTTATCTCCAAACCAGAGATATCCCTCCAGTTATCTCCAAACCAGAGATATCCCTCCAGTTATCTCCAAACCAGAGATATCCCTCCAGTTATCTCCAAACCAAACCAGTTATCTCCAAACCAGAGATATCCCTCCAGTTATCTCCAAACCAGAGATATCCCTCCAGTTATCTCCAAACCAGAGATATCCCTCCATATCCCTCCAGTTATCTCCAAACCAGAGATATCCCTCCAGTTATCTCCAAACCAGAGATATCCCTCCAGTTATCTCCAAACCAGAGATATCCCTCCAGTTATCTCCAAACCAGAGATATCCCTCCAGTTATCTCCAATGTCCTTAAGAGTCCCCAGCTCTAAAATCCCTGGGGAATAAGCCAGCCCATCACTGGGAAATGTGTCATGGTGTGTCTTCAGTGATACAACTCCAGGACCAGTAAAACGAGCTAATGGGTATCTGAGAAGGTCTCTGCGGTTTGGCTTTGTCTGCTGAGGCTTTAGAGGAGCATGAAGCTAAGCCCGCTGAGGCTTTAGAGGAGCATGTAGCTAAGTCCCGCTGAGGCTTTAGAGGAGCATGGCGCTAAGCACGCTGAGGCTTTAGAGGAGCATGAAGCTAAGTCCCGCTGAGGCTTTAGAGAAGCATGAAGCTAAGCCCGCTGAGGCTTTAGAGGAGCATGTAGCTAAGTCCCGCTGAGGCTTTAGAGGAGCATGGCGCTAAGCACGCTGAGGCTTTAGAGGAGCATGAAGCTAAGTCCCGCTGAGGCTTTAGAGAAGCATGAAGCTAAGCCCGCTGAGGCTTTAGAGGAGCATGGCGCTAAGTCCCGCTGAGGCTTTAGAGAAGCATGAAGCTAAGCCCGCTGAGGCTTTAGAGGAGCATGGCGCTAAGTCCCGCTGAGGCTTTAGAGGAGCATGAAGCTAAGCCCGCTGAGGCTTTAGAGGAGCATGGCGCTAAGTCCCGCTGAGGCTTTAGAGGAGCATGAAGCTAAGCCCGCTGAGGCTTTAGAGGAGCATGGCGCTAAGTCCCGCTGAGGCTTTAGAGGAGCATGAAGCTAAGCCCGCTGAGGCTTTAGAGGAGCACGAAGCTAAGTCCTACTGACGCTTTAGAGAAGCATGTAGCTAAGCCCGCTGAGGCTTTAGAGAAGCATGTAGCTAAGCGATCCCTTTTTCTGATCTCCTTCCTGAGGGAAACTGCACGTTTTCATACCTACTCCTGCACATGTGTACTCGTCAAGGTTTCGGTCGAGTCGACTATTTTGGTCAAATACATTTATTCACAGATAGTGTGTGTGACTTATCATGTGGTTCCAACCTTGACCTCAGACCAACATATTTTACTATTATAATGTAGACGCCTCCACCCATACCCCCCCCCTGTCAGCATGCCTCCCACAATCATGAAACCAACCACCTGCACTTTCACCCAATCACTCCACACACAACCACCACCTGACACCAAAGGTTTGAAGACCCGAAAAACACGGAATAACAACATGAACCTTTAAAGAAATGCTTGGTTCCCAAAATAACAACAACAACATAAAGAATAACAAGTAATCCATGTTAAGTCAAGGGCAAGCCAACAGTTCCGGTTACAAGTACAACACTTACATCCCACCAAACATAGAAAGTCATCCACCACCTCCTCCCCAAATATCAATATGTCAAGGATAACTGAAATACATACAAGTAATATCAAACATATCCACAATTACAGTAGGTTCCCATGCACAACAACAAGACTAAGACAACCTGAAGACAAAAAGAGAAACAACTTCCACAGACAATAGAAAGGGCAAGCAGAAACAGACTTAAGGGGTCCCAACACACAACCTTGATGCACACCAAGAAAACCCAGCAGTACACTGGGAGAAAGAGACACAGAGAGATAGAGACCATGGGGGTCTGGTGCGTTACCGTGACCGTGAGGAGGTAAATTGAGATGCAGGGACGTCTTAGGTTGAGATTCAGGTGGTAGTAAGGGGTCCTGTTTGAGGCCTAGGGGGTTGAGGGAGGGGCAGAGGGGGGATGAGGGGGAGAAGGGGGAGAGGAAGCACAGGGAGGTGGTTTGACACGTCACACCTGTGTGGGTAGGGGAATCGTCGTGTAGGTTGAAGGAGGTAATATTACACCCTACTTGTGTGCAGAAAAAAATAGTGAAACTCTGAAGGAGGTTGGTGGGGGTGCTGACATTAAACCACAAGTTTGATGTAGGACGACAATAGAATGTTCATGATGTCACTGTGACAACTGTCTACAGACATGTCCACAGATATAGTATAAAACAGCCTTTAGTCTTGAAATCTTTGGTTGTTTACTACACTACCGCACTCACTCTGTTTAGCACATGACCTCAGGTGAATCCTTAAAGAGATGGGTGTGGCTAAAGGCTTAAGAGATGGGTGGGGCTAAAGGCTTAAGAGATGGGTGTGGCTAAAGGCTTAAGAGATGGGTGTGGCTAAAGGCTTAAGAGATGGGTGGGGCTAAGGCTTCAGAGATGGGTGTGGCTAAAGGCTTAAGAGGGTGTGAACGATGCTGAATGTGTGTAGACAAAGAGGAGCTCTCCAGTAGGTGTACCAAAACATTCAAGTTACAAGTTTATCAACTTTCAAAGCATGATTACTTTCCCATTGTTCCTCAACTGTAGTGTATGATATATCATTTAGTAGCTATGAGTCTCTACTTTTATGCAATGTGAAAAACACAATTTCAAATTTTGCTACAAAAGAACGAATTGAGCCAGTCGGTCACATTTGTATACACAATCATTTGAAATCCATAGATTAGGAACAAATTAATTGAATTAAATATAACTGATTTCCTTATATTATCTGTAACTCCGTAAAATCTTTGAAATGGTTGCATGTTGCGTTTATATTTTTGTTCAGTGTATGTAAAACTGTTATTTCAAACCAACACAGCAGAAACCATGCAGATATGTGGGAAACACAGCACACAGGTCATAGGTCTAAAAGAGGAATTATGGGACTCATTGTGCTGCCGTTTGTTTTACTATTGATTAGTTGAATGTTTGTACACAGCCGGGGATGGAGGACATGCAGTATTATCAGAGCAATGGAACAGATGTACTCTAAAGGACACTGCACTCCATACCAGCGGACCCCTGGGTCCAGGGCAGCGTGCTAGGGGCTAGGGAGGGACTAGCTACCTCTGAAGTAGGGCACATAGTTGTGCTGCTGGAGCATGGCCAGGGTGGTAGGGTTAAGGGGCAGAGGAGAGTTTCTGCCTCCAGGAGAGACTCTGCCACCGGGAGACATATTACCAGGCTGTGTCAACGGCCCAGGCACCTGCAGCCCCCCAGGGAACTTGGGGGGTAGACCCCTTGAGTAGTCCATGGGGAGGGTGGAGGAGTCCCTAGCCAAGGAGGAGAGGTACTTAGGCCCCCCTGTGTAGGCTGAGGGGTGGGAGAGGGAGCTGGAGTCAAGGGCCTGGCCATATCTATTACCCATTGTTTTACTGGCCATATAAAGATCCCCTGTAGGAGAAAATGGTTGAGGAGAAGGACAAGATGTTTTTTTTTAGGGCACAGAGGACACTGCCAATAGTATTGTCCCCCACCCAATAGTAGATATATCCTGTTCTTTACACATTCTGTGGTAATGCCATGTTATGTGATGGTACCACCTCATTCAAAGAGCAGAAAGGAATGAGATTTCATAAAATGTCGGAACAGGAAATTCAGTGAAGAAAAAAATAACAGAATCTTCAAATAAACATGTGTTCTCTAAAGTAATAGAATTAACCAATCAAGATGACACCTAAATCAGGTTGCACTTTTTGGAATATGACCCAACATGGTAAAAATTACATCATGCACTATATGCAAATACTGCATATTATTGACTACATTTGTAGATATGCATATCATTATAATAACGTATGATATTCATAATAGCTAAATACTTTTACTATACATTAACTATCATATACCGCATTTTACTGTGTTTTTTCTTTTTTTTTAACTACTGCTAGCTGACGGGTGAGGGAGGAGGGGTGAGGGAGCAGGGTGCAGGGGGGTACCTACCCGGCCTACTGTAGTTCTGGGGGGAGCGAGAAGGGGTGTACCCTCCATACTTCCCCAGGGAGCTGTTGGAGCTGGGGCTGGAGGGCCTCCTCTGACGAGGAGACTTCTCTCCGTCACCCTGGAAACAAGGAAGGCAAGTGATGTCATAGTGATGTCATAGGGATGCCATACAAAGAGAGAAACTGATGTCATGGATAGAGACAAATCCATAACACAGAACGTTCACTCACTCTTTAATCACAGTGTATGGCGTGAGGGAGAGGAGGAAAAGAGAGAGAGAGAGAGAGAGAGAGAGAGAGAGAGAGAGAGAGAGAGAGAGAGAGAGAGAGAGAGAGAGAGATTATATAGATATATATATAGAGAGAGAAATATAGAGAGATAGAGAGAAAGAAATATAGAGAGATAGAGAGAGAAATATAGAGTGAGCGAGAGAGAGAGAGAAGGCAGCTCCCTTTTTCCCTTCCTTGTCTCCTTACCTCTCCGTAGTGTCGTTCCTCTGAGGGGTAGCTGACGTAGGGACTGTAGGAGAGCATGTCTGGCCGGTCGATGTTGTAGATCGCCTTGGTCTTTGGCAGAGCAGCAAGGTCTTTGTAGTCCAGCATCTCATCTCCTAGTTTGGCCTGGGACACAGAGGAAAAACACATCAAATCAGTCTTTTAAATATCAACCACTTTGATCATGACAAAATGACAATGGTATAGCACAGCTGAAATACTGTAGTCAAATTAGCACAGTGGACAACCCTGGTCCAGGAGACCTACAGGAGGATGGGCAGGCTTTTGCTCCAGACCATCACTAACCCACGTGAGTCAACCAATCAACTATTCATCATATGTAGTTGAATCAGGTGTTTTAATGCTGGGTTGGAACAAAACCCTGCACACAGTCACTGTTGCTCTTCTGGACCAGGGTTTGTGACCTCTGTTGTCCTGTGACTCCCTCTAGTGGCGAGGTGAGGTGGTGCTCACATAGATGACCCTGTTCGGAGAGCCAGACGCACTGGAGGCTGGGACAGAGGTGATGCTCTCAGAGGATGTCCTGCTCACCTGGAAGACAGACAACAAGGAGTTAACTCTACTCATGATCAGAAAGGAGTGAGAGAGAGGTAGACATGGAGAGAAAGAGAGAGACATCACTCCTGAATTGAAAACTTACGCTTTACATTTTGACTCTCAGCAAGTTTCTCGAACCAATGCCACTAACTTGAGGATAACTATGAGCCTTTGTTTACAAGTAGCAGTGTGACAACAGAAGTAAACAACAGCCTCCTCTAGTCAAAAACAGCACGTAGCATCATTCACAGTGACAGCGGTGGTGACCTAAACAGTCTCCTGACACATTCCGTGACTGGGACGCCAGACAGACACAGTAGAGTTGTTCATTAGTGAAGCTCAGGTGGGTCAAAGTGATCCACCTCAACCACCATTCATGCGTTAGAGTTAGGCATGGGGCTAATTCCATTTCACCTTAATTCATCCCCTGAATTGAAATGGAATGGATCCAAACCCTGGTTATTAACATACTACTACTGTCAGTCACTGTTTGGGTTGGATCACATGATCAGCCCAAGGGTAATGTGGGCGTGGCTAGCTACTGAGTATAAAGCCTGCCAAGCGTCATGGGGTCAACCCCATGCAGAGGGTGCAGGTGAGGGGGTCGGGGCTGAACATGCATCACAAACCTGCTGCTCAGGGACGTCATTGACCTGTATCCGGACCTGCTTCTGGGAACGACAGGTGTATTACATTGGGGAGGGGAAGGGGAGAGAGCACTGATCTGGGACCAGGGCTTACTAACTTACTGCACAGTAAGTGAAATTATTAGGTGCCCTTTGTTCAGGTATTCAAGATCAACACAGTCCCAGTCAACACAGTCCCAGTCAACACAGTCCCAGTCAACACAGGCCCAGTCAACACAGTCCCAGTCAACACAGTCCCAGTCAACACAGTCCCAGTCAACACAGTCCCAGTCAATACAGGCCCAGTCAACACAGTCCCAGTCCCAGTCAACACAGTCCCAGTACACAGTCCCATTCAACACAGTCCCAGTCAACACAGTCCCAGTCAACACAGTCCCAACAGTGTCAGTCAGTCCCAGTCAACACAGACCCAGTCAGTCAACACAGTCCCAGTCATCACAGTCTCAGTCATCACAGTCCAGTCAACACAGTCCCAGTCATCACAGTCCCAGTCAACACAGTCCCAGTCAACACAGTCCCAGTCAACACAGTCCCAGTCAACACAGTCCCAGTCAACACAGGCCCAGTCAACACAGTCCCAGTCAACACAGTCCCAGTCAACACAGTCCCAGTCAACACAGTCCCAGTCAACACAGGCCCAGTCAACACAGTCCCAGTCAACACAGACCCAGTCAACACAGCCCCAGTCAACACAGACCCAGTCAACACAGTCCCAGTCAACACAGTCCCAGTCAACACAGTCCCAGTTAACACAGTTAACACAGTCCCAGTCAACACAGTCCCAGTCAACACAGTCCCAGTCAACACAGTCCCAGTCAACACAGTCCCAGTCAACACAGTCCCAGTCAACACAGTCCCAATCAACACAGTCCCAATCAACACAGACCCAGTCAACACAGTCCCAGTCAACACAGTCCCAGTCAACACAGTCCCAGTCAACACAGTCCCAGTCAACACAGTCCCATATCTAATGGGGCAGAATAGAAGTTGACATACAAAATGATGTGAGGTTTAAACATTATACTGTAATGAGTATGACTTCTCATTCAATACTGTAACACAGCCTTAGTTCAACTGTAGAGCTGCTTTAGAGTAATTTCTTGTGGACAGATGCACGTAACATTAAAATGGTAGTAGTGTCTGTCGACAAACTGTGAGATGCGAAACCTTTTCATCACTGATCATTTGGACACATCGCATCTTTTGAATTTCAGAAGGGGAGGGGACATTCTGACCATAGACTTGACTGAAACTGACTGAGAGTTTCTGTTTAGAGGGATGGAGACTTCACTAGTCCCGGTAGTCTATTTTCAAACATGTCTCGGAGAGAGAACTCACCTTACTCTTCTCCTCCTGTCTGGCTGCCTGTCTGCAAGGAGGATGCCAGATGGAGTTACCTGACAGACAGGAAAGGAAGGGAGAGAAAGAGAGGGAGAGAAGGAGAAAGAGAAAGAGAGAGAGAGAGAATGAGAAAGAGAAGGTAGAGAGAAAGGGAGAATCAGAGAGCGAGAGAGAGAGAGCGAGAGAGAGAGAAAGAAAGAGAAGGGAGTGAGAAAGGGAGAAACAGAGAGCGAGAGAGAGAGAGAAAGAAAGAGAAGGGAGAGAGAAAGGGAGAAACAGAGAGCGAGAGAGAGAGAGAAAGAAAGAGAAGGGAAAGAGAAAGGGAGGGAGAAAGAGAGAGAAATACAATGAAATACATCCATTTCAAATGTCATATACTGCACAAAGCATAGTCTTTCCCCAGAGCATCGGTTGTTCCTGACAGAGCATCATGAGTTTGGCAGACGAGAGATGCAAAATACGCCAGTGACTCATCAGACTGTCCTATCCCCAGTCGTCTCCCTGTCACTGTGACATATGCTAATACCAGCCCAAGTCTAAGGAAGCTAATTCCAGTAGTAAATCTGTCACATAGCATACTGCAGGGAGAGAGAGACAAGCTTTTTGTAAATCACAGACTGGAGACAAACTTACAGCAACAGTGCTCCAGGAACAATACATAAGAAACGAGGTGACTCACAAGGCTGATGTTGCGTGAGGAGATACATTCACTAACACTGTAATCCAATTCATTAGTATTGGCCAGATGTTCTGTAGCTCTATGCCTTTATGGCAGCTGGGCTATTATTTCTGTGCTGATGGAAGGCTGTTGGTGCTTATCTGAGTAAAAAAAAAAGAGAGAGAGAGAGAGAGGGAGAGAGCAGGAGAGAGAGCGCAAAAGAGAGAGCGAGAGAGAGAGAGAGCGAAAGGGAGAGCGAAAGGGAGAGCGAGAGAGAGAGAGCAGGAGGAGAGAGATAGAGAGAGAGAGAGAGAGAGAGAGAGAGAGAGAGAGAGAGAGAGAGAGAGAGAGAGAGAGAGAGAGAGAGAGAGAGAGAGAGAGAGAGAAAGAGGGAGAGCAGGAGAGAGCAGGAGAGAGAGAGTGCGAAAGAGAGAGAGCGAAAGAGAGAGAGACAGAGAGAGAGACACAGAGACAGACAG
Organism: Oncorhynchus keta; assembly: GCF_023373465.1. NCBI lineage: Eukaryota > Metazoa > Chordata > Actinopteri > Salmoniformes > Salmonidae > Oncorhynchus > Oncorhynchus keta. Next base: position 11,915,543 of record NC_068433.1, read on the forward strand.
AGAGACAGACAGAGAGACAGACAGAGAGACAGACAGAGAGACAGACAGAGAGACAGAGAGGGAGGGAAAGAGATGGGGAGAAGGTGAGAGAGACAGAGGAAAAGAGAGGTTCGTTCACCTTGCAGGTACATCTCCTCTCCCTCTCCAAACATCTGCTCACACCTGGCACAGCGAGCACATGACGGGTGGTAGTGTTTCTCCCCAGCCTGGTACAGACAAGAGGTCAGAGGTCACACAAAGGTTAAAAAGGTCTTCACTGACATCGAAACAAGAGGTTACAACCTAGGAAATCGACAGTGAGAGAAATGACAGAAGAAGTGACGAATGGTGGCAGAAATAAGACAACCCACAGCAGGTTTACAAACACTTTACAAGCAATATCCTACAACCAGGCAAAACAACATACGAAGTCTAAAGCACTTCTAGAGGCCTCGTGTGGATGTGTTATTGGTTAGTAGGCTGCTGATGCGGCTGGTTTCTCCGTTACCTAGAGTAATATTCTGTAAGCTTCTCCAATTAACATCACTAATTAAAGTGGAGTCGGGTGAAGCTCGAAACAAAGTGCAGTTATCCAACATCGCCACGAGGGGGTGCTGTGGTACGGGCCACAGTACTGCAGGTCGGCTACGGGATCACTAAGAATGTCTACAGTTATGGCCATCCAAACCTTTATGAGACTAATCATGACGTCTAGAAGATGACATGACACCAATGTTGACGTTGTTGATGTTTATTGTAGATCTGAACGCTGTCTATGTGCTCTTACGTATGTCTTCACATTGACCTGCTAAGGGATGGAATATCAGTTATTCCTGAGGCTGTGATGAATTCCACAGAGCTGTTGGATGTGGTAGAAATGACCTGTTTATAATGAGCCGGTGTATTGGTGTGGATGGCACTTTCTCTCTCTCTCTCTCTCTTTCTCCTGCCTACATATCGTGTCTCTCTCTCTCTATATATATAAAACGTTGTTATTGCAAACAAAATGACATTATCTCTCTTGTGTTTTGTTGGTTTAATGTAGACTGCATTCCTTAGCGTGTTCCCTCGGGGAATAGATTTTTACATTCTAGTCATTTAACAGACGCCCTTATCCAGAGTGACTTCAAGGAGGTGACTTACAGGAGGTGACTTACAGGAGGTGACCTCGAGGAGGTGACTTACAGGAGGTGACTTACAGTAGTGACTTACAGTAGTGACTTACAGGAGGTGACCTCAAGGAGGTGACTTACAGGAGGTGACTTACAGTAGTGAGTACATATATTTTCATACTTTTCCCATACTGGTCACCCGCGGGATTCAAACCCACAACCCTAGAGCTGCAAGTTCTACCAACTGAGCTACACGGGACTATAGGGAGAACATTTTCCCTTGAACACTGACCTCGGGTCAGTTTAGCATTTCTCCTACCAATGGTTAAGGTTAAGATGGGGGGAAAGGGAAACTGATCCTGTCTCATGATAATATCAGGAAATATCTATCTTTCCTGGATAACATGATGAGAGGAAGAGAGGGGGTGGAGGGTGAGAGAGAGGAAGGTAGAAAGAGAGAGAGGAAGGTCCCTTTGAAACACCACTGCACTGCTGATCTGGAGCGATAACAGGCTGGAATGGGATTAGTATTGAAACAAGGGAAGTACGACAGAGGAGAGGACAGAAGTGTTTTCTATCACGACGGACGGAAAACGTCCTACAATCATGAGGAGGGTTGCCATGTTTGGGGTGTTTGATACCGTTGTGTTTTGGGTTACTGACATTACAGTGGTGCAAGTGGGGGGTCGGGTGGCCACCAGACGCTGAACTGTTAGAGAGACGAGAGGGCAGTTAAGGATTCAGACTGCAATTCTCTCTCCCTCTCTCCAAGTCTCCCTCTTACTCTCTCTCTCCCTCTCTCCAAGTCTCCCTCTCTCTCTCTCCAAGTCTCCATCTCCCTCTCTCTCCCTCTCTCCAAGTCTCCCTCTCACTCTCTCTCTCCCTCTCTCCAAGTCTCCCTCTTCTCCCTCTCTCTCTCTCTCTCTCTCCAAGTCTCCCTCTCCCTCTCTCTCTCTCCAAGTCTCCTTCTTACTCTCTCTCTCCATCTCTCCAAGTCTCCCCCTCTCTCTCTCCAAGTCTCCCTCTCCCTCTCTCCAAGTCTCCCTCTCCCTCCCTCCCTCCCTTCCTCTCTCTATCCATCTCCCTCCCTCCCTTCATCTCTCTATCCATCTCTATCCCTCCCTTCCTCTCTCTATCCCTCTCACTCACCCTCCCTTCCTCTCTCTATCCCTCTCACTCTCCCTCCCTTCATCTCTCTATCCATCTCTATCCCTCCCTTCCTCTCTCTATCCTTCTCACTCTCCCTCCCTTCCTCTCTCTATCCCTCTCACTCTCCCTCCCTTCCTCTCTCTATACCTCTCACTCTCCCTCCCTTCATCTCTCTATACCTCTCACTCTCCCTCCCTTCATCGCTCTATCCCTCTCACTCTCCCTCCCTTCATCTCTCTATCCCTCTCACTCTCCCTCCCTTCCTCTCTCTATCCCTCTCACTCTCCCTCCCTTCCTCTCTATCCATCTCACTCTCCCCCTTCCTCTCTCTATCCATCTCACTCTCCCTTCCTTCCTCTCTCTATCCATCACACTCTCCCTCCCTTCCTCTCTCTATCCATCTCACTCTCCCTCCCTTCCTCTCTCTATCCATCTCACTCTCCCTCCCTTCCTCTCTCTATCCATCTCACTCGCCCTCCCTTCCTCTCTCTATCCCTCTCCCTCCCTTCCTCTCTCTATCCATCTCACTCTCCCTCCCTTCCTCTCTCTATCCATCTCACTCTCCCTCCCTTCCTCTCTCTATCCATCTCACTCGCCCTCCCTTCCTCTCTCTATCCCTCTCCCTCCCTTCCTCTCTCTATCCCTCTCACTCTCCCTCCCTTCATCTCTCTATCCATCTCTAACCCTCTCCCTCCCTTCCTCTCTCTATCCCTCTCACTCTCCGTCCCTTCATCTCTCTATCCCTCTCACTCTCCCTCCCTTCCTCTCTCTATCCCTCTCACTCTCCCTCCCTTCCTCTCTATCCCTCTCACTTTCCCTCCCTTCCTCTCTCTATCCCTCTCACTCTCCCTCCCTTCATCTCTCTATCCCTCTCACTCTCCCTCCCTTCATCTCTCTATCCATCTCACTCTCCCTCCCTTCCTCTCTCTATCCATCTCACTCTCCCTCCCTTCCTCTCTCTATCCATCTCACTCTCCCTCCCTTCCTCTCTCTATCCATCTCACTCTCCCTCCCTTCCTCTCTCTATCCCTCTCACTCTCCCTCCCTTCCTCTCTCTATCCCTCTCACTCTCCCTCCCTTCCTCTCTCTATCCATCTCACTCTCCCTCCCTTCCTCTCTCAATCCATCTCACTCTCCCTCCCTTCCTCTCTCTATCCATCTCACTCTCCCTCCCTTCCTCTCTCTATCCATCTCACTCTCCCTCCCTTCCTCTCTCTATCCATCTCACTCTCCCTCCCTTCTATATCTCTCTCTATCCATCTCACTCTCCCCTCCCTTCCTCTCTCTATCCCTCTCACTCTCTCCCTCTATCCCTTCCTCTCTCTATCCCTCTCACTCTCCCTCCCTTCCTCTCTCTATCCATCTCACTCTCCCTCTCCCTCCCTTCCCTCTCTCTATCCCTCTCATCCCTCTCCCTCCCTCCCTTCCTCTCTCTATCCCTCTCATCTCTCCCTCCCTCCCTCCCTCTCTCTATCCCTCTCACTCTCCCTCCATTCCTCTCTCTATCCCTCTCACTCTCCCTCCCTTCCTCTCTCTATCCCTCTCACTCTCCCTCCCTTCCTCTCTCTATCCATCTCTATCCCTCTCACTCTCCCTCCCTTCATCTCTCTATCCCTCTCCTCTCCCTCCCTTCCTCTCTCTATCCCTCTCCTCTCCCTCCCCCTCCCTTCCTCTCTCTATCCCTCTCACTCTCCCTCCCTTCCTCTCTCTATCCCTCTCACTCTCCCTCCCTTCATCTCTCTATCCATCTCCCTCCCTCCCTTCATCTCTCTATCCATCACTCTCCCTCCCTTCCTCTCTCTATCCATCTCCCTCCCTTCATCTCTCTATCCATCTCTATCCCTCTCACTCTCCCTCCCTTCCTCTCTCTATCCATCTCTATCCCTCCCTTCATCTCTCTCCCTCCCTTCATCTCTCTCTCCATCTCCCTCCCTCCCTTCATCTCTCTCCCTCCCTTCATCTCTCTATCCATCTCTATCCCTCTCACTCTCCCTCCCTTCCTCTCTCTATCCATCTCTATCCCTCCCTTCATCTCTCTCCCTCCCTTCATCTCTCTATCCATCTCCCTCCCTCCCTTCATCTCTCTCCCTCCCTTCATCTCTCTATCCATCTCCTTCCCTCCCTTAATCTCTCTATCCATCTCCCTCCCACCCTTCCTCTCTCTATCCATCTCTATTCCCCTCACTCTCCCTCCCTTCATCTCTCTATCCATCTCCCTCCCTCCCTCCCTTCCTCTCTCTATCCATCTCTATCCCTCCCTTCATCTCTCTATCCATCTCCCTCCCTCCCTTCATCTCTCTATCCCTCTCACTCTCCCTCCCTTCATCTCTCTATCCATCTCTATCCCTCCCTTCATCTCTCTATCCATCTCCCTCCCCCCCTTCCTCTCTCTATCCATCTCTATTGCTCTTGCTCTTCTCTCCCCCACAGTTTTAGGAGTAGGCTGAGAGGCAGGGGAGGTGATCCATTTAGTCTCAGAATGGATTTTGGTGAGAGAGGCCGAGTAGAGAAACGAGGCTGACACACACACACACACACACGCACCCGCACACGCGCACACGCACACACAGACACGCACACGCACACGCGCACACACAGAACACTCACATCAGTGGAACAGAGTGGTTGGATGCACGGAGCCCAGCTGGTAATACATTGTCTCTGTCTCTCTGTCCTGTCTTCAAACCAGCCAACCATACACAGATCCATAAAAACCTCTTCCTCTTCCTTCCTCTTCCTGAACCCTACTGTGACCCTGTGCCACCTCTCTAGTGTAAACACCACATTCATTGGGGCATTCTGAGCACTATATATGTAGAAGACAGTGTACAGAACAAGGCAATGTCGATAACTCAATTTGGACATCAATGCAGACAGAAACTTCCAAGTGTTAAACTCGTTTGACAGGAGCCATTTGATCCATATGTTGTTGCAGACCATGCAGACCATTCAGACCATTCAGACCATGCATACCATTCGTACCATTCGGACCATTCAGACCATGCAGACCATGCAGACCATGCAGACCATGCAGACCATTCAGACCATGCAGACCATGCAGACCATTCAGACCATGCAGACCATGCAGACCATGCAGACCATGCAGACCATTCAGACCATGCAGACCATGCAGACCATGCAGACCATTCAGACCATGCAGACCATGCAGACCATGCAGACCATGCAGACCATTCAGACCATGCAGACCATGCAGACCATGCAGACCATTCAGACCATTCAGACCATTCAGACCATGCAGACCATTCAGACCATTCAGACCATGCAGACCATGCAGACCATGCAGACCATTCAGACCATGCAGACCATGCAGACCATGCAGACCATTCAGACCATTCAGACCATTCAGACCATTCAGACCATTCAGACCATTTAGACCATTCAGACCATTTAACCACAACCCTCAAACCATCCAGTTCAAGCCTCACTAAAGGCCCCTCTGTTGACGTGTCCCTCTGCGGTTCCATTCCTTGATCAATCCTAAATGCCATGACATTTAAGTGCAGGCAGGAATCCTAGGCAAGGCTCCACACAGTCCACAGTGCAGGACAGGACAGGACAGGTGACAGACTGGTGGCTGTGACCCTCCTAACTAAACCCAGTGTTGGACTGTAATGTACTGTGACTTGATCTGCATGGGTTCTAAAGGCCAATAGATAGCACAGCCCTATCATAGCTCTCTAGGTTAGAAGCTCTGTCTGCTGACTCTGTTTTGAATTGTGGTTCATGTGTGTTAATACAAGAGTGGGGATTAGGGCGTAGCATGCGCACCTAAACTGCCTTGAGGAAGCCACATTGACCCTCTGCGATGAAATCACACATTGTTGTACAGCACACACACAGAGACACACACACACAGAGATAGAGAGGGAGAGAGAGGGCGAGGGCGAGAGAGAGGGAGCGAAAGAGAGCAAGAGAGAGAGAGCGAGCGAGTGAGCGAAAGAGAGCGAGAGAGAGTGAGAGAGAGAGAGAGAGCGAGAGAGAGAAAGAGAGAGCGAGAGAGAGCGAGAGAGAGAGAGAGCGAGCGAGTGAGCGAAAGAGAGCGAGAGAGAGTGAGAGAGAGAGAGAGTGAGAGAGAGAGAGAAAGAGAGAGAGAGAGAGAGAGAGCAAGAGAGAGAGAGAGAGAGAGAGAGAGCGAGAGAGAGGGAGCGAAAGAGAGCGAGAGAGAGGGAGCGAGAGAGAGGGAGCGAGAGAGTGAGAGAGAGCGAGCAAGAGAGAGCGAGCAAGAGAGAGCGAGAGAGAGGGAGCGAAAGAGAGTGAGAGAGAGAGCGAGAGTGAGCAAGAGAGAGCGAGAGCAAGCAAGAGAGAGCGAGAGTGAGAGAGCGAGAGCAAGCAAGAGAGAGAGAAAAAGAGAGAGAAAAAGAGAGAAAGAGAGAGAAAAAGAGAGAGAAAAAGAGAGAGTCAGAGTGAAGGGGAGAGTGAAAGCCGACTGAACGCCAGATTGCGTCAGAAAAGTCAGATTGTAAAAGCATGTCAACAAAGATGGTTACTACTAATGTATACATCTAAGAGTGGCAAGACCATGGGGACCTTTTGTTGTGTGAATCTGAAAATGTTTCCACTTTGAAGACATAGCTCTGCCTCATATACCTCAATCATCCATCACTCCATCCATAGACAGGAGTGACATATAGGTGTTATAATGCGTCCTACCTCCAGTACTTTCCCAGTGATGTACTTCTTGCAGCTGTCACACTGGATGCCGTACATTGCATGGTAGTCCACCTCGCAGTAGGGGATCCCATCCCTAGTACAACACACACACCAGAGATCACAGACAGCTTTCAATACATACTCTGTGACATTCAAACACTTCTGACAGGTGATATCAGAGAAAGAGAGACAGTGACACGACCAGATTCAAAATGTCCAAAATTATTTTCACTTCTGAGTTACCTGGTTACAGGTGAGTGATGTGATCTGAGTTACCTGGTTACAGGTGAGTGATGTGATCTGAGTTATCTGGTTACAGGTGAGTGATGTGATCTGAGTTACCTGGTTACAGGTGAGTGATGTGATCTGAGTTACCTGGTTACAGGTGAGTGATGTGATCTGAGTTACCTGGTTACAGGTGAGTGATGTGATCTGAGTTACCTGGTTACAGGTGAGTGATGCGATCGGAGTTATCTGGTTACAGGTGAGTGATGTGATCGGAGTTATCTGGTTACAGGTGAGTGATGTGATCTGAGTTACCTGGTTACAGGTGAGTGATGTGATCTGATTTACCTGGTTACAGGTGAGTGATGTGATCGGAGTTACCTGGTTACAGGTGAGTGATGTGATATGAGTTACCTAGTTACAGGTGAGTGATGTGATCTTAGTTATCTGGTTACAGGTGAGTGATGTGATCGGAGTTATCTGGTTACAGGTGAGTGATGTGATCTTAGTTATCTGGTTACAGGTGAGTGATGTGATCTTAGTTATCTGGTTACAGGTGAGTGATGTGATCTGAGTTACCTGGTTACAGGTGAGTGATGTGATCTGAGTTACCTGGTTACAGGTGAGTGATGTGATCTGAGTTATCTGGTTACAGGTGAGTGATGTGATCTGAGTTATCTGGTTACAGGTGAGTGATGTGATCTGAGTTACCTGGTTACAGGTGAGTGATGTGATCTGAGTTACCTGGTTACAGGTGAGTGATGTGATCTGAGTTACCTGGTTACAGGTGAGTGATGTGATCTGAGTTACCTGGTTACAGGTGAGTGATGTGATCTGAGTTACCTGGTTACAGGTGAGTGATGTGATCTGAGTTACCTGGTTACAGGTGAGTGATGCGATCGGAGTTATCTGGTTACAGGTGAGTGATGTGATCTTAGTTATCTGGTTACAGGTG
>NC_068433.1:11928633-11951133 GCF_023373465.1 Oncorhynchus keta
CAGGTCAGACTACAGTATTGACAGTCTTCAAAACATCCAGATGCATATTTTAATGTGGGCACCCATCTGTCTGTGCATCTGATTGTCCCTTAGGTGAGTGTGTGTGTGTGTGTGTGTGTGTGTGTGTGTGTGTGTGTGTGTGTGTGTGTGTGTGTGTGTGTGTGTGTGTGTGTGTGTGTGTGTGTGTGTGTGTGTGTGTGTGTGTGTGTGTGTGTGTGTGTGTGTGTGTGTGTGTGTGTGTGTGTGTGTGTGTGTGTGTGTGTGTGTGTGTGTGTGTGTAGGTGTGTGTGTGTGTGTGTGTCCCTTCTCCCTTACTTGCAGGTTACACAGACGAAGCAGCGTGGGTGGTAGGTCTTTCCCAGCGCCGACACCACCTCTCCCTCGATGAACTCCTCACAGCTGAAGCAGCGCGTGCCGTACATCCGCTGGTAGTCCAGGGTGCAGATGTACTCCCCCTGACGCACAAAGAACCCCCCCTGGGCCAGGTCAACGCCACACACTGCACGGGGGGGAGAGAGAGGAACACAATGAGACATCGAATCAAAGATAGCACTGTGTTTGGCTGTATAAAAAAGAAAGTTCACATTCTATAAATACTTCCAACAATTGAATGGGTTAACCACCATTTAGGTATGGAGTGCCTTCTTCACAATCAGCTGAAATGCCTGAGAGGGTGGTACAGATGGATAACTATCTGAAACACCTGAGAGGATGGTACAGATGGATAACTATCTGAAACGCCTGAGAGGGTGGTACAGACGGATACCTATCTGAAATGCCTAGGAGGGTGGTACAGATGGATAACTATCTGAAATGCCTAGGAGGGTGGTACAGATGGATAACTATCTGAAACGCCTGAGAGGGTGGTACAGATGGATAACTATCTGAAACGCCTGAGAGGGTGGTACAGATGGATAACTATCTGAAATGCCTAGGAGGGTGGTACAGATGGATAACTATCTGAAACGCCTGAGAGGGTGGTGCAGATGGATACCTCTATCTGAAACGCCTGAGAGGGTGGTACAGATGGATAACTATCTGAAACGCCTGAGAGGGTGGTACAGATGGATAACTATCTGAAATGCCTAGGAGGGTGGTACAGATGGATAACTATCTGAAATGCCTGAGAGGGTGGTACAGATGGATAACTATCTGAAATGCCTGAGAGGGTGGTACAGATGGATAACTATCTGAAATGCCTGAGAGGGTGGTACAGATGGATAACTATCTGAAATGCCTAGGAGGGTGGTACAGATGGATAACTATCTGAAACGCCTGAGAGGGTGGTACAGATGGATAACTATCTGAAATGCCTAGGAGGGTGGTACAGATGGATAACTATCTGAAACGCCTGAGAGGGTGGTACAGATGGATAACTATCTGAAATGCCTGAGAGGGTGGTACAGATGGATAACTATCTGAAATGCCTAGGAGGGTGGTACAGATGGATAACTATCTGAAACGCCTGAGAGGGTGGTACAGATGGATAACTATCTGAAATGCCTGAGAGGGTGGTACAGATGGATAACTATCTGAAATGCCTAGGAGGGTGGTACAGATGGATAACTATCTGAAATGCCTGAGAGGGTGGTACAGATGGATAACTATCTGAAATGCCTAGGAGGGTGGTACAGATGGATAACTATCTGAAACGCCTGAGAGGGTGGTACAGATGGATAACTATCTGAAACGCCTGAGAGGGTGGTACAGATGGATAACTATCTGAAATGCCTAGGAGGGTGGTACAGATGGATAAATATCTGAAATGCCTGAGAGGGTGGTACAGATGGATAACTATCTGAAATGCCTAGGAGGGTGGTACAGATGGATAACTATCTGAAATGCCTGAGAGGGTGGTACAGATGGATAACTATCTGAAACGCCTGAGAGGGTGGTACAGATGGATAACTATCTGAAATGCCTAGGAGGGTGGTACAGATGGATAACTATCTGAAACGCCTGAGAGGATGGTACAGATGGATAACTCTATCTGAAATGCCTGAGAGGATGGTACAGATGGATAACTATCTGAAATGCCTAGGAGGGTGGTACAGATGGATAACTCTATCTGAAATGCCTAGGAGGGTGGTACAGATGGATAACTCTATCTGAAATGCCTAGGAGGGTGGTACAGATGGATAACTCTATCTGAAATGCCTAGGAGGGTGGTACAGATGGATACCTCTATCTGAAATGCCTAGGAGGGTGGTACAGATGGATACCTCTATCTGAAATGCCTAGGAGGGTGGTACAGATGGATACCTCTATCTGAAATGCCTAGGAGGGTGGTACAGATGGATACCTCTATCTGAAATGCCTGAGAGGATGGTACAGATGGATAACTCTATCTGAAATGCCTAGGAGGGTGGTACAGATGGATAACTCTATCTGAAATGCCTAGGAGGGTGGTACAGATGGATACCTCTATCTGAAATGCCTAGGAGGGTGGTACAGATGGATAGCTGGAATCCATAAAGAGAGGTCCAAAGAAGAGGAATGGACATGGTTGATAACACCAGCACTATCTCACAGTCTGGAACAAGTGAGAGGAACAACAGTGATACCAAGAGCCTTTTCTACACGTCTTGTTTTCATTAACCACTGTGGCTGCCAGCAACATATCACTGAGACGCAGAGAGAGTGTGTGGGGTGTCTGCATCTCTCAGCGTGTGTTTATGTGTGTGGAAATTCAACACATTTGACCTCCATGAGCACGGCATGACATCATGTCAGCCATCGCACACACCACACAGAGTGGCTGACAGCATCACACACACACCACACAGAGTGGCTGACAGCATCACACACACCACACAGAGTGACCGACAGCATCACACACACCACACAGAGTGACCGACAGCATCACACACACCACACAGAGTGACCGACAGCATCACACACACCACACAGAGTGACCGACAGCATCACACACACCACACAGAGTGACTGACAGCATCACACACACCACACAGAGTGACTGACAGCATCACACACACCACACAGAGTGACTGACAGCATCACACACACCACACAGAGTGACCGACAGCATCACACACACCACACAGAGTGACTGACAGCATCACACACACCACACAGAGTGACCGACAGCATCACACACACCACACAGAGTGACCGACAGCATCACACACACCACAGTGACTGACAGCATCACACACACCACACAGAGTGACCAGACAGCAGTGACTCAGCATCACACACCACACAGAGTGACTGACAGCATCAGCATCACACCACACAGAGTGACTGACAGCATCACACACACCACACAGTGACTGACAGCACACACACACCACACAGAGTGACTGACAGCAGTGTGCTGACAGCATCACACACACACAGAGTGACACACATGACTGACACATCACACACCACACAGAGTGACTGACAGCATCACACACACCACACAGAGTGACCGACAGCATCACACACACCACACAGAGTGACTGACAGCATCACACACACCACACAGTGACCGACAGCATCACACACACCACACAGAGTGACCGACAGCATCACACACACCACAGTGACTGACAGCATCACACACACACAGAGTGACTGACAGAGTGACCGACAGCATCACACACCACCAGAGTGACACAGAGTGACTGACAGCATCACACACCACACACACAGCATCACACACACCACACAGAGTGACTGACAGCATCACACACACCACACAGAGTGACCGACAGCATCACACACACTACACAGAGTGACCGACAGCATCACACACACTACACAGAGTGACCGACAGCATCACACACACTACAGAGTGACAGCATCACACTAACCACACAGAGTGACTGATAGCATCACCCACACTACACAGAGTGACTGGCCGTGCTGCTGCTCCAGTTTCAACTGTTCTGCCTTATTATTATTCGACCATGCTGGTCATTTATGAACATCTTGGCCATTCTCTCTCTCTCTCTCTCTCTCTCTCTCTCTCTCTCTCTCTCTCTCTCTCTCTCTCTCTCTCTCTCTCTCTCTCTCTCTCTCTCTCTCTCTCTCTCTCTCTCTCTCTCTCTCTCTCTCTCTCTCTCTCTCTCTCTCTCTCTCTCTCTATATATATATATATATATATAATACATTAACTATGGCAACAACACAATACACACATCCCCATGACATCACTCCCTGGACCCGCCCGCTGGAAACCTCTTTTTCCACTCATTTAATGAAACAAAGTGAGTTCCTCTCTTTCACAGGCACTGATGGCTTGGGTTTCCTGCCTTCTTTTCTCAGAAAAAGAAAGGGAAGGAAAGAGAGATGTGATGTTTCAGGAATCCTCGTCCATGACCTTTTAAAACCTTGTGGAGATGGGATATCACACAACACGCATAGTACACACACACACAGTACAAAGACGGAATGTAGATGAGGTAATACATAAACAACAATGCCTGAGGGTTTTCTACCTCAATAACATCAGTGTGGAAACTAGAGTAACACCCTCCTGGCAGAGAGCAAGAACACAGACTGTGATCTGACAGAAAATGGCAGCCATGTCACTTGAACCCAGGACAGCCAGGCCACACCTTCCATAGAATGACATACTAAAACTCATTTAATTGAATAGGATCTCTGTGACACCTTCTTGGCACAGCAACATTAACCAATGTTCCTCGGATTGTCGGCCATTTTCAGAAGCACGGGTGATGTATTACTGTTTATAATTTGTCCAAAACTAGAGTAAAAGTGTTGTCATTGTTCCAAATGAACACTATCCTAGTCTGCAGTGTCCCTGTTGCATAACCTAGTACCGTTCCCACACTCCACCTCACATTAATCCTCAATGCAACCTCTTTACAACATTAATACAACCTCTTTACAACATTAATACAAACTCTTTACAACATAAATACAAACTCTTTACAACATAAATACAACCTCTTTACAACGTCAATACAACCTTACAACCTCTTTACAACATCAATACAACCTCTTTACAACGTCAATACAACCTCTTTACAACATCAATACAACCTCTTTAGGTTTAGGGTGAAGGAGAGGGTACTGGGTCACTCTGTGGGAAGGTTTAGGGTGAAGGGGGGGTACTGGGTCACCCCGTGGGAAGGTTTAGGGTGAAGGAGGGGGTACTGGGTCACTTTGTGGGAAGGTTTAGGGTGAAGGAGGGGGTACTGGGTCACTTTGTGGGAAGGTTTAGGGTGAAGGAGGGGGTACTGGGTCACCCCGTGGGAAGGTTTAGGGTGAAAGAGGGGGTACTGGGTCACTATGGGAAGGTTTAGGGTGAAGGGGGGTACTGGGTCACTATGGGAAGGTTTAGGGTGAAGGAGAGGGTACTGGGTCACTATGGGAAGGTGTAGGGTGAAGGAGGGGGTACTGGGTCACCCCGTGGGAAGGTTTAGAGTGAAGGAGGGGGTACTGGGTCACTCTGTGGGAAGGTTTAGGGTGAAGGAGGGTGTACTGGGTCACTCTGTGGGAAGGTTTAGGGTGAAGGAGAGGGTACTGGGTCACCCCGTGGGAAGGTTTAGGGTGAAGGAGGGGGTACTGGGTCACTATGGGAAGGTTTAGGGTGAAGGAGGGGTACTGGGTCATTCTGTGGGAAGGTTTAGGGTGAAGGAGGGGATACTGGGTCACCCCGTGGGAAGGTTTAGAGTGAAGGAGGGGGTACTGGGTCACCCCGTGGGAAGGTTTAGGGTGAAGGGGGGGGGGTACTGGGTCACTATGGGAAGGTTTAGGGTGAAGGAGGGGGTACTGGGTAATTCTGTGGGAAGGTTTAGGGTGAAGGAGGGGGTACTGGGTCAGTATGGGAAGGTTTAGGGTGAAGGAGGGGGTACTGGGTCACTTTGTGGGAAGGTTTAGGGTGAAGGAGGGGGTACTGGGTCACTGTGGGAAGGTTTAGGGTGAAGGAGGGGGTACTGGGTCACTCTGTGGGAAGGTTTAGGGTGAAGGAGGGGGTACTGGGTCACTCTGTGGGAAGGGATCAGATGTAGATTCTGGTATGTAAGTCAGGAACCTGGACTCTCTGACTGAAGGGCTCTGATCTGCGTTCTGGTATGTAGAGGATTGAAACCTATCCCCTCTGCTGCTACTCCCTGTTCCAGAGAACGTCTCTAGTTTGGGACACACTGACACCAATGTCGACTCATCAAACAGCCTGCTGTGAAATATGTGACCTGTGACCTAGTAGAAAGGACAGGCAGTTGGCTGGAGGATGATTCAGAGAGGGATATTGGATGAAGATCTGAAGTTGAAGATGCTGATGTTGATCGTCATCACCAATCAAAAATACTTCAACACCAGTCCTAAGCATGGCAAGCTGGCATAGGTGTGATGATAAATATGAGACATTTATCACCTTCAGAAATCAAGCAGGATGGTTATAATGACTCCCCAAATAGGCCTACTGTCTGTCTCTAAGAAGAGAGAAGAGCTGATGAAGAGAGAAGAGTTCATGAAGAGAGAGAAGAGCTGATTAAGAGAGGAGAGAAGAGATAATGAAGAGAGGAGAGAAAGGACGGTTCTAGAACGGTTCCATAATGCTATAGTTCAGGGATCATCAACTAGATTCAGCCGCGGGCCGATTTCTTTCATGAGCGGATGGATGGTCAGGGGGCTGGAACATAATTACAAATCATTTTCTAATTGACTGCAAGAAGCCCAAACAGATATAATATATGACTAAAACATAAAAATGTCAAACCTTGCTTCCGTTTGTATACGATCATATATACTGTATCTATCTCTCTACTATGCATGGGAATACATTGAAACAAGACTTCCCAAATTAAAATCACTTGGAGCGGATTCGCTGGTGTTTTTACCATGTTTTATGTCCAACCGGCGACCCGTTGGGGAACTCGGCTCTGGTTCTATTCTGGGCGTGATGAGTAGAGAGCACTACGTAACTCAACCCAGTTTACCATCACCACCAGCGTTCAGTACAAAACAGACAAAAGATGTGGCTTGTGTTCTCCACTCCTCTCCCACTAATAAACATTGTCAAGCTCTGTTCCCCTCATCTCTCCTTCATGTAATCCCTTCATACCCAGTTCATTTTGGATGTGCCAAAGCAACCTGAAAAGAATTCACCACTCGCTCTGTTGCCTGCCGCTGCACTTACGAGATCAGATCTAATCAAATGAAGTGTTGTTGCGGTCTGTTATCCCTGTACGTACCATAAGACTGTCAAAGAGCACAACTCACTGGGGAAAGAGACGACAAACGAACGACCGCTTGCTCTCAAGCATAGGATACCTTTTTCAATCAACGTTGATGAAACACACAACTGAACTGAACTGAAGTACTATTCAAGCCCAAAAATAATACTTTCAATGACTCCTGTCTCCCCCAAAAATACTTTCAATGACTCCTGTCTCCCAAAAATACTTTCAATGACTCCTGTCTCCCCCAAAAATACTTTCAATGACTCCTGTCTCCCAAAAATACTTTCAATGACTCCTGTCTCCCAAAAATACTTTCAATGACTCCTGTCTCCCCCAAAAATACTTTCAATGACTCCTGTCTCCCAAAAATACTTTCAATGACTCCTGTCTCCCCCAAAAATACTTTCAATGACTCCTGTCTCCCAAAAATACTTTCAATGACTCCTGTCTCCCCCAAAAATACTTTCAATGACTCCTGTCTCCCAAAAATACTTTCAATGACTCCTGTCTCCCAAAAATACTTTCAATGACTCCTGTCTCCCAAAAATACTTTCAATGACTCCTGTCTCCCAAAAATACATTCAATGATTCCCATCTACCAAAAATGAGACTTTATTGTTTGAAGTTAATACCACACCCTACCCTACACTCTTAGCACCTTTTTCCATCTAGAACTTAAAAGGGTTCTTCGGCTGTCCCCATAGGAGAACCCATTGAAGAACCATTTTTGGTTCTAGGTGGAACCCTTTTGATTTCCATGTAGAACCCTTTCAACAGAAGGTTCTACATGGAACCCACAAGAGTTCTACCTGGAACCAAAAAGGGTTCCCCTATGGGGACAGCCAAAGAACCCTTTTGGAACCCTTTTTTCTAAGAGTGTACCCTACCATACCCTACCCGGGACGACAGTGGGTGTGTCCAAAACCATGTCAAAAACATGTCACACTCAAACACGTGTGTTACGGAATGCTTAGTATAATTACTCTGCAAGGGGCATTGATTTATGGAGTGGAGCATATTGGTGGAAATTGCAAAGGCCTCTGACCCTTTGAACTCTTGAGTGTGGGGGAAAGGGGTGGTAAGTACATGAGGGTGCGTAATGGTTGAGGGAAGAAACCAAGTAATATCATGTTTCAGTAGATTAGGTTGCCTGTACTGTATAGAAAGGATTGTCTGTAGGAAGTAGCTACCCACTGCTGGAATGACAAATACAGTAACATAGACTCAAGACCATACAGGATTTATACACACTACACAGACAATAATAATACAATAATTATAAGAATAATAAGAATATAATAATGCATTGAGCAGATGCTTTTCTTCGGCTAATTGTTCCATTTCCTGCTGAGAGAGGTCCTAAGAACCCTCTCTCTCTCTATTGTATCATGTCTATGGGCTGATTGATTGACGATGATTCTCTGTTGCTTCAAGGTCATTCACAGGGAGGTAATATTTGCCACATGCACCGAATACAACTGGTGTAGCCTTACGAGTCCTTCCCAACGAGAATAGGAATAAAATACAATGCACAAGAACGCAGCTAATCTCAGCAAAAAAAAAGAAACGGCCCTTTTTCAAGACCCCGTCTTTCAAAGATAATCCGTAAAAATTCAAATAACTTCACAGATCTTCATTGTAAAGGGTTAACACTGTTTCCCATGCTTGTTCAATGAACCATAAACAATTAATGAACATGCACCTGTGGAACGGTCGTTAAGACACTAACAGCTTACAGACGGTAGGCAATTAAGGTCACAGTTATGAAAACTATGGACACTAAAGAGGCCTTTCTACTGACTCTGAAAAACACCAAAAGAAAGATGCCCAGGGTCCCTGCTCATCTGCGTGAACGTGCCTTAGGCATGCTGCAAGGAGACATGAGGACTGTAGATATGGCCGGGGCAATACATTTCAATGTCCGTACTGTGAGATGCCTAAGACAGCGCTATACAGGGAGACAGGACGGACAGCTGATCGTCCTCGCAGTGGCAGACCACGTTTAACAACACCTGCACAGGACAGGTATATCCGAACATCACACCTGCGGGACAGGTACAGGATGGCAACAACAACTACCCGAGTTACACCAGGAACGCACAATCCCGCCATCAGTGCTCAGACTGTCCGCAATAGGCTAAGAGAGGACTGAGGGCTTGTAGGCCTGTTGTAAGGCAGGTCCTCACCAGACATCACCGGCAGCAACGTTGCCTATGGGCATAAACCCACCGTCGCTGGACCAGACAGGACTGGCAAAAGGTGCTCGTCACTGACGAGTCACGGTTTTGTCTCACCAAGGGTGATGGTCGGATTCACGTTTATCGTAGAAGGAATGAGCGTTACACCGAGGCCTGTATATATATATATGCCATTTAGCTGACGCTTTTATCCAAAGCGACTTACAGTCATGTTACAGCCATTCTACGTATGGGTGGTCCCGGGAATCGAACCCACTACCCTGGCGTTACAAGCGCCATGCTCTACCAACTGAGCCACAGAAGGACCACTGAGCCACAGAAGGACCACTGTACTCTGGAGCGGGATCGATTTGGAGGTGGAGGGTCCGTCATGGTCTGGGGCGATGTGTCACAGCATCATCAGACTGAGCTTGTTGTCATTGCAGGCATTCTCAACGCTGTGCGTTACAGGGAAGACATCCTCCTTCCTCATGTGGTACCCTTCCTGCAGGCTCATCCTGACATGACCCTCCAGCATGACAATGCCACCAGCCATACTGCTCATTCTGTGCATGATTTCTTGCAAGACAGGAATTTCAGTGTTCTGCCATGGCCAGTGAAGAGCCTGGATCTCAATCCAATTGAGCACGTCTGGGACCTGTTGGATCGGAGAGTGAGGGCTAGGGCCATTCCCCCCAGAAATGTCCGGGAATTTGCAGGTACCTTGGTGGAGGAGTGGGGTAACATCAGAACTGGAAAATCTAGTGCAGTCCATGAGGAGGAGATGCACTGCAGTACTTAATGCAGCTGGTGGCCACACCAGATACTGACTGTTACTTTTGAATTTGACCCCCCCTTTGTTCAGGGACACATTATTCCATTTCTGTTCGTCACATGTCTGTGGATTTTGTTCAGTTCATGTCTCAGTTGTTGTTAAGTTTGTTAAGTTTGCTGAAAATAAACACAGTTGACAGTGAAAGGTCATTTATTTTTTGCTGAGGTTTATATACAGGGAGTACCAGTACCAGATCAATGTGGAGATGTAAGAGGTATTTGAGGTAGATATGTACATGAAGGCAGGTTGTGTGTGTGTCTATGTATGTGTGTTTGTATGTATGTGTGTTTGTCGGTATGCATGTGTGTGTGTACAGTATGTATGTGTGTGTGTGTGCATATGTAGTGTATGTGAAAGTGTGTGTGAGTGTCAATGTACTGGCTGAGTGTGTATATGGTGTGTATATATAGTCTAGTGCTTGTGCGTAGGGTCAGTGCAAGATAGAGTCAGTGCAGATAGCTGGGGAGCATTCATTTAATATTTAGCAGCGAACTTGGGATGCATAACACAGGACTGTTAGGGTGAAAAACTTTTGTCCTTCAACCTCCAACTAGTTTAATCCTATAATTGTCCATATCAGGGCCTGTACTCACAAAGATGATCTAGAATCAGGTCCCCCTCAGTCCATATAATCTGATTCATTATGATCTAAAAGGCAAACTGATCCTAGATCTGCGCTGCTACTCAGAGATGTTTTGTGAATATGTCTGTTTTGACTAGAGTCCTCTACAACTATTAATACACACCGACACACACACTTGAATAACACACACACACACACACCTGAGCACCACATCAATAAAGGAATCAGACGGGGTCTGTGCATACAAACCCATGGTTGGAGAGTCATATTACAATCACGCCTGCGTCTGTACACCCAAATGAACCCTTCAGACCGCTGAACAGCACCAGACCACAGGATGCTGCGTGACATATTGACATTCAATTAGCATGTCATTTAGATGTCCTTTGGGACTAATCTAATTCCCTATTCTGATCTTGAAGTGGAGAAATACAATGGGCACCGCTGCCAGCCCAGACCTCTGGTTAAACCCATTCAGAGCTCTGGTTAAACCCATTCAGAGCTCTGGTTAAACCCATTCAGACCTCTGGTTAAACCCATTCAGAGCTCTGGTTAAACCCATTCAGAGCTCTGGTTAAACCCATTCAGACCTCTGGTTAAACCCATTCAGACCTCTGGTTAAACCCATTCAGAGCTCTGGTTAAACCCATTCAGACCTCTGGTTAAACCCATTCAGACCTCTGGTTAAACCCATTCAGACCTCTGGTTAAACCCATTCAGACCTCTGGTTAAACCCATTCAGACCTCTGGTTAAACCCATTCAGACCTCTGGTTAAACCCATTCAGACCTCTGGTTAAACCCATTCAGACCTCTGGTTAAACCCATTCAGTCTTCCAGACGCCAAGTGACCCTATATAAAAATTAATGACCTTTTATTTGTCACATGTGCCGAATACAACTACCTTACAGTAAAACGCTTACTTACAAGCCCTAAAATAACAATGCAGAAAAATAAAAATAAAAATAGAATTAAAGAGCAGCTATATACAGGGCTATATACAGAGGGTACCAATACAGAGTCATAGACGCTGCTGTTATGAAATATATATGTGCTTTCTGCAAAGTGTCGGCCGCTATGCGCGTGTGACCTTGTCGGCAGGCCCCTGTAAAACGCCCTGTGTATTTTACAGAATGTGTGTCTGGGTAGTCTTAAGGTTGATCATACAGTACATGTAGGTCCTTGACAGAATAGAATGCCAGCTGGCAGTCATTTGGACGCCTAAAGGAGTGGGGTGGAGAGTATACGGCTGATAATTGGGTCCACGGTCGATCATTTTGATATGAGAAACAGATCTAAATTGCTAGCAGACTTCTAATAAGACAATGTAGGCAAGGCAAGCTGGCCAGGGCCTAGCTGCTGTCCATTACACAAGTCTACATCTAAATATCCAAGGTTTTCTATTACTTTCCTCCATTCTCTCCATTCACAGACCCTGACACAGGACAGGAGAGAACCTGGAGTGTGTCTACAACATGGGGTATTAGGGTTCCTAATTTGTCCTGACCAGGGAAATGCAGATAGCTATATCATGGCCCTACCCAACAGCCATATCTACTGTACTATCCCTAGATACAGTATATCCTAACCAACCATATCTACTGTACTATCCCTAGATATATCCTAACCAACCATATCTACTGTACTATCCCTAGATATATCCTAACCAACCATATCTACTGTACTATCCCTCGATACAGTATATTCTAACCAACCATATCTACTGTACTATCCCTAGATACAGTATATCCTAACCAACCATATCTACTGTACTATCCCTAGATATATCCTAACCAACCATATCTACTGTACTATCCCTCGATACAGTATATTCTAACCAACCCTATCTACTGTAATATCCCTAGATACAGTATATCCTAACCAACCATATCTACTGTACTATCCCTAGATACAGTATATCCTAAACAACCCTATCTACTGTACTATCCCTAGATACAGTATATCCTAACCAACCATATCTACTGTACTATCTCTAGATACAGTATATCCTAAACAACCATATCTACTGTACTATCCCTAGATACAGTATATCCTAACCAACCATATCTACTGTACTATCCCTCGATACAGTATATCCTAAACAACCATATCTACTGTACTATCCCTAGATACACTATATCCTAACCAACCATATCTACTGTACTATCCCTAGATACAGTATATCCTAACCAACCATATCTACTGTACTATCCCTCGATACAGTATATTCTAACCAACCATATCTACTGTACTATCCCTAGATACAGTATATCCTAACCAACCATATCTACTGTACTATCCCTAGATATATCCTAAACAACCATATCTACTGTACTATCCCTAGATACACTATATCCTAACCAACCATATCTACTGTACTATCCCTAGATACAGTATATCCTAACCAACCATATCTACTGTACTATCCCTCGATACAGTATATTCTAACCAACCCTATCTACTGTACTATCCCTAGATACAGTATATCCTAACCAACCATATATACTGTACTATCCCTAGATACAGTATATCCTAACCAACCATATCTACTGTACTATCCCTAGAAACATTATATCCTAACCAACCATATCCCTAGCTATGACTACATTCCAATCTAACTCTGGAACATACACTTAGACCCCTAGTGGACCTGCTCCTGGGCTACAGGGTACAGGGTTGGGCGTTGGTGGTATGTGTGTGCGTGGGGTGAGGTCACTATCCCATCCCTGAGTGATGAAAAAAAGCCCTCGAGCTACGAAGGTTCTGGTCCAAGAACGAGAGAACAGAGAGAGGCCAAGAGACAACACCCCGTTGAGAACATCTAAAACAGCTGCTATTGTCACCCCCCCTCCCCCCCAAAGGCCCCCAGACTGTCAAATAGACCCCGGCACATGGTTATTAGTGTATATTTACTGTCCAACCCCAACACTTCTATGAAGGAACCCATTTTGATAGCGATATCAGCTATCAGTGTCATTATTAACCTAACAGTTGTTTCCCTTTATCTTGCAGCATGTACTCTATGAATTTTCCCATCTGTGTGCATGAAGTTCATATGCCTCTTAGCTTGTATCGTGAGATTGGGCGTGTCCACAGTTCTGCTGGCAGTAGTCAATTCTCCCTTGTGTGAAAATGCTTATGTGATGTTATCATTCTCCATGAGTGCAAAAACAGGGCAGGGATAAACATCTGCTCAATGTTCTGCCAGAAAACCATCTCAGTGTATCTTTCATTTTGGACATAGTGTGCATGATTCACTAACTAACTAATTCATCTGGTGTCAGAAATGCAGACATAAGTGGACACTATGGAGGTCAAACATCAACAAAAACACCCCCATAGCATGTTGCTAATTAGCAACACTTGATAGCATTCCGAGCATAATCGTTAATAAGTTTGCGAAAAGCAGCATGATTAAATAGCACAGGGCTATACCTGAGGCTCTGTTTTATGTTAGTGCTGATGCTATCAGACGACCAGAGCCACTGAGGGGGTTACATTAAATGAACACCTTTGTGTAGCATAGCGCTAATTACAACTAGCTAACGAAACGCTTATGGTTTCCCCTTCAGAACTGGCACCGTTAGCCGTCTGGCTAACACCCATACTCGCTCTAATTGGTGATAAGAAGACAGGGAGGTTATACTTGATATGGTTGACTCTCTTCCAGATCATGAGGAAGGTTGGATGTTTTTCTGATACAGCCAACCCTGTCGCTGTCGGCCTAAGACAGGAGCCTGAGGTAGGAAGTTGTTTCTGACTACTGACTGACACAGGGTCAGATATCTTTTTATCCATCTAATGGATTGGAGGTAGGGTCACCTACTGTATTCCTAGATCTGGACTCCAGAGTAACTTTTACCTCAAGCTCTGTCATCCAGTCAGTCCACATCTGGAAGTGTTTTTGTCAAAATGGGCCCCCATCATCCCTTATGATACATGACAAATTCTGGCAGTATAAATCGGATAACTAGATGGAAATTGCATTCCTGCCGTGGAATTCTGGGAAGGGCAACATAAGACTTCCTGTTAAGGGGGGGTGGGTGAGGTAGGTTCCGTCCCTGTATACCCTATAGAGACTCTAGGGGGTTGGGTTAGGGGTTAGGGTGTGGAAAGACCCCCAACGGTGCCTCTCCCTGTCAGTGTTGAGTCTAAGGGGTATTAATAGCCCTGTATAAATGCCTGACATTTTGTTAACTTGCCTCAAACTTCCTAATTAACCCACCACCTCACACTCCTCAGACCTGGGGGAACATGACCTGTGTTTAACCCACCTCCTCACACTCCTCAGACCTGGGGGAATATGACCTGTGTTTCCTATTGGACCTGGGGGAACATGACCTGTGTTTCCTATTGGACCTGGGGGAACATGACCTGTGTTTCCTATTGGACCTGGGGGAACATGACCTGTGTTTCCTATTGGACCTGGGGGAACATGACCTGTGTTTCCTATTGGACCTGGGGGAACATGACCTGTGTTTCCTATTGGACCTGGGGGAACATGACCTGTGTTTCCTATTGGACCTGGGGGAACATGACCTGTGTTTCCTATTGGACCTGGGGGAACATGACCTGTGTTTCCTATTGGACCTGGGGGAACATGACCTGTGTTTCCTATTGGACCTGGGGGAACATGACCTGTGTTTCCTATTGGACCTGGGGGAACATGACCTGTGTTTCCTATTGGACCTGGGGGAACATGACCTGTGTTTCCTATTGGACCTGGGGGAACATGACCTGTGTTTCCTATTGGACCTGGGGGAACATGACCTGTGTTTCCTATTGGACCTGGGGAACATGACCTGTGTTTCCTATTGGACCTGGGGAACATGACCTGTGTTTCCTATTGGCCTGGGGGAACATGACCTGTGTTTCCTATTGGACCTGGGGGAACATGACCTGTGTTTCCTATTGGACCTGGGGGAACATGACCTGTGTTTCCTATTGGACCTGGGGGAACATGACCTGTGTTTCCTATTGGACCTGGGGGAACATGACCTGTGTTTCCTATTGGACCTGGGGGAACATGACCTGTGTTTCCCATTGGAAACACCATTGGCAAATAAATAAAACATGTATACATACTGTATTTCAGGCATAAATGAAATAAAAAGTAGGGGAGTATTAAGCACTGTATTCAAATCCCAAAGAAAAGTATTGTAAATCTGCTGGTGCAAGTGTCAGAATCGTTAGTGAGTGCATTAATCATCACACTTAGCAGAATGCCCCTTGGGACAGACTTAATGGCTCCCTATGAATCACAAAACCACTCAGAAAGGGATAAGCACTTCAACATGGATAGGATAATCTCTTCAGACAGTATCACTCACATCCCACAGGGCAAAAACTGGTTGAATCAACATTACTTCCACGTCATTTCAACCAAAAAAAAGTCAACAGGCTGATGTTGAATCAACGTGGAAAACTGATTAGATTTGAAAAAAGTAATCAACGTAAAGGGGATTTAGTATTGTTTTCCACATTGAATTCACGATAGTTGACAACTCAACCAAATGTTAACGCAAACGAGAAGTTGAACAGATATCTGGTGCCCTGTTCTCTCCTCCCTCGTTCCTACAGATCAGGATGAATACCCTGTTCTCTCCTCCCTCGTTCCTACAGATCAGGATGAATACCCTGTTCTCTCCTCCCTCGTTCCTACAGAACAGGATGAATGCCCTATTCTCTCCTCTCTCATTCCTAGAGGAGAGGATGAATGCCCTGTTCTCTCCTCCCTCGTTCCTACAGAACAGGATGAATACCCTGTTCTCTCCTCCCTCGTTCCTACAGATCAGGATGAATACCCTGTTCTCTCCTCTCTCATTCCTAGAGGAGAGGATGAATGCCCTGTTCTCTCCTCCCTCGTTCCTACAGAACAGGATGAATACCCTGTTCTCTCCTCCCTCGTTCCTACAGATCAGGATGAATACCCTGTTCTCTCCTCCCTCGTTCCTACAGATCAGGATGAATACCCTGTTCTCTCCTCCCTCGTTCCTACAGATCAGGATGAATACCCTGTTCTCTCCTCCCTCGTTCCTACAGATCAGGATGAATACCCTGTTCTCTCCTCCCTCGTTCCTACAGATCAGGATGAATACCCTGTTCTCTCCTCCCTCGTTCCTACAGATCAGGATGAATACCCTGTTCTCTCCTCCCTCGTTCCTACAGATCAGGATGAATGCCCTATTCTCTCCTCTCTCATTCCTAGAGGAGAGGATGAATGCCCTGTTCTCTCCTCCCTCGTTCCTACAGAACAGGATGAATGCCCTATTCTCTCCTCTCTCATTCCTAGAGGAGAGGATGAATGCCCTGTTCTCTCCTCCCTCGTTCCTACAGAACAGGATGAATGCCCTGTTCCCTCCTCCCTCGTTCCTACAGAACAGGATGAATGCCCTGTTCTCTCCTCTCTCGTTCCTAGAGGAGAGGATGAATGCCCTGTTCTCTCCTCCCTCGTTCCTACAGAACAGGATGAATACCCTGTTCTCTCCTCCCTCGTTCCTACAGAACAGGATGAATGCCCTATTCTCTCCTCTCTCGTTCCAAGAGAAGAGGATGAATGCCCTGTTCTCTCCTCTCTCGTTCCTAGAGGAGAGGATGAATACCCTGTTCTCTCCTCTCTCGTTCCTAGAGGAGAGGATGAATGCCCTGTTCTCTCCTCTCTTGTTCCTAGAGGAGAGGATGACTGCCCTGTTCTCTCCTCCCTCGTTCCTACAGAACAGGATGAATGCCCTGTTCTCTCCTCCCTCGTTCCTAGAGGAGAGGATGAATGCCCTGTTCCCTCCTCCCTCGTTCCTAGAGGAGAGGATGAATGCCCTGTTCTCTCCTCTCTCGTTCCTAGAGGAGAGGATGAATGCCCTGTTTTCTCCTCCCTCGTTCCTAGAGGGGAGGATGAATGCCCTGTTCCCTCCTCCCTCATTCCTAGAGGAGAGGATGAATGCCCTGTTCCCTCCTCCCTCATTCCTAGAGGAGAGGATGAATGCCCTGTTCCCTCCTCCCTTGTTCCTAGAGGAGAGGATGAATACCCTGTTCCCTCCTCCCTTGTTCCGAGAGAGGATGAATGCCCTGTTCCCTCCTCCCTTGTTCCTAGAGGAGAGGATGAATGCCCTGTTCTCTCCTCCCTCGTTCCTAGAGGAGAGGATGAATGCCCTGTTCCCTCCTCCCTCGTTCCTAGAGGAGAGGATGAATGCCCTCCTCCCTCATTCCTAGAGGAGAGGATGAATGCCCTCCTCCCTCCTCCCTCGTTCCTAGAGGAGAGGATGAATGCCCTGTTCCCTCCTCCCTCGTTCCTAGAGGAGAGGATGAATGCCCTGTTCTCTCCTACCTCGTTCCTAGAGGAGAGGATGAATGCCCTGTTCCCTCCTCCCTCGTTCCTAGAGGAGAGGATAAATGCCCTCCTACCTCCTCCCTCGTTCCTAGAGGAGAGGATGAATGCCCTCCTCCCTCGTTCCTAGAGGGGAGGATGAATGCCCTCCTCCCTCCTCCCTCGTTCCTAGAGGAGAGGATGAATGCCCTCCTCCCTCCTCCCTCGTTCCTAGAGGAGAGGATGAATGCCCTCCTCCCTCCTCCCTCGTTCCTAGAGGAGAGGATGAATGCCCTGTTCCCTCCTACCTCGTTCCTAGAGGAGAGGATGAATGCCCTGTTCCCTCCTCCCTCGTTCCTAGAGGAGAGGATGAATGCCCTGTTCCCTCCTCCCTCGTTCCTAGAGGAGAGGATGAATGCCCTGTTCCCTCCTCCCTCGTTCCTAGAGGAGAGGATGAATGCCCTGTTCCCTCCTCCCTCGTTCCTAGAGGAGAGGATGAATGCCCTGTTCCCTCCTCCCTCGTTCCTAGAGGAGAGGATGAATGCCCTGTTCCCTCCTCCCTCGTTCCTAGAGGAGAGGATGAATGCCCTGTTCCCTCCTCCCTCGTTCCTAGAGGAGAGGATGAATGCCCTGTTCCCTCCTCCCTCGTTCCTAGAGGAGAGGATGAATGCCCTGTTCCCTCCTCCCTCGTTCCTAGAGGAGAGGATGAATGCCCTGTTCCCTCCTCCCTCGTTCCTAGAGGAGAGGATGAATGCCCTGTTCCCTCCTCCCTCGTTCCTAGAGGAGAGGATGAATGCCCTGTTCCCTCCTCCCTCGTTCCTAGAGGAGAGGATGAATGCCCGGGCGGTGTCCAGTGGCGTTACACACTGATGTAAGAGTAAACGCGATAAAATGCAGGAAGCGCCCGACATTGTCC
The DNA here is from genome assembly GCF_023373465.1 of Oncorhynchus keta. Classification (NCBI taxonomy): domain Eukaryota; kingdom Metazoa; phylum Chordata; class Actinopteri; order Salmoniformes; family Salmonidae; genus Oncorhynchus; species Oncorhynchus keta. The sequence goes on from NC_068433.1 coordinate 11,947,601, forward strand.
CGACCCTTGTCGTTTCCTAGCAACACTGCCTGTGTTCATAACAACATACAAGGCCCTAGTAAAAGACAGCGGCCTTACAGAGCGCAATGGAGGTGACAGATAGAGGAGGAGAACAGCAGGAGGGAGGGGATGGGCTGAATATGAGATCACAGCACCCGGCTCTTCTCTCTCACACACACACACACACGCACACACACACACACACACACACACACACACACACACACACACACACACACACACACACACACACACACACACACTAAAAAGACAAAACAGGAAGCCCAGACCCTGCTGGTCTATGATTGCTTTGACCTGCCCCATCTGCCTTGTTTCCTATGGTAGTGTTCTGGTGAAGGAGATGTTGTAGTGTTCTGGTGAAGGAGATGTGGTAGTGTTCTGGTGAAGGAGATATGGTGTTCTGGTGAAGGAGATGTGGTAGTGTTCTGGTGAAAGAGATATGGTAGTGTTCTGGTGAAGGAGATATGGTAGTGTTCTGGTGAAGGAGATATGGTAGTGTTCTGGTGATGGAGATATGGTAGTGTTCTGGTGAAGGAGATATGGTGTTTTGGTGAAGGAGATGTTGTAGTGTTCTGGTGAAGGAGATATGGTGTTCTGGTGAAGGAGATGTGGTAGTGTTCTGGTGAAGGAGATATGGTAGTGTTCTGGTGAAGGAGATATGGTAGTGTTCTGGTGAAGGAGATATGGTGTTCTGGTGAAGGAGATGTTGTAGTGTTCTGGTGAAGGAGATGTGGTGTTCTGGTGAAGGAGATATGGTAGTGTTCTGGTGAAGGAGATATGGTAGTGTTCTGGTGAAGGAGATATGGTAGTGTTCTGGTGAAGGAGATATGGTAGTGTTCTGGTGAAGGAGATATGGTAGTGTTCTGGTGAAGGAGATATGGTAGTGTTCTGGTGAAGGAGATATGGTGTTCTGGTGAAGGAGATGTTGTAGTGTTCTGGTGAAGGAGATGTGGTGTTCTGGTGAAGGAGATATGGTAGTGTTCTGGTGAAGGAGATATGGTGTTCTGGTGAAGGAGATATGGTAGTGTTCTGGTGAAGGAGATATGGTAGTGTTCTGGTGAAGGAGATATGGTAGTGTTCTGGTGAAGGAGATATGGTAGTGTTCTGGTGAAGGAGATATGGTAGTGTTCTGGTGAAGGAGATATGGTAGTGTTCTGGTGAAGGAGATATGGTGTTTTGGTGAAGGAGATGTTGTAGTGTTCTGGTGAAGGAGATGTGGTAGTGTTCTGGTGAAGGAGATATGGTAGTGTTCTGGTGAAGGAGATATGGTAGTGTTCTGGTGAAGGAGGTGTGGTAGTGTTCTGGTGAAGGAGATGTGGTAGTGTTCTGGTGAAGGATATATGGTGTTCTGGTGAAGGAGATGTTGTAGTGTTCTGGTGAAGGAGATGTGGTAGTGTTCTGGTGAAGGAGATGTTGTAGTGTTCTGGTGAAGGAGATGTGGTAGTGTTCTGGTGAAGGATATATGGTGTTCTGGTGAAGGAGATGTTGTAGTGTTCTGGTGAAGGAGATGTGGTAGTGTTCTGGTGAAGGATATATGGTGTTCTGGTGAAGGAGATGTTGTAGTGTTCTGGTGAAGGAGATGTGGTAGTGTTCTGGTGAAGGATATATGGTGTTCTGGTGAAGGAGATGTGGTAGTGTTCTGGTGAAGGAGATGTGGTAGTGTTCTGGTGAAGGAGATGTGGTAGTGTTCTGGTGAAGGATATATGGTGTTCTGGTGAAGGAGATGTGGTAGTGTTCTGGTGAAGGAGATGTGGTAGTGTTCTGGTGAAGGAGATGTTGTAGTGTTCTGGTGAAGGAGATGTGGTAGTGTTCTGGTGAAGGAGATATGGTAGTGTTCTGGTGAAGGAGATATTGTTTTTTGGTGAAGGAGATATGGTGTTCTGGTGAAGGAGATATGGTAGTGTTCTGGTGAAGGAGATGTGGTAGTGTTCTGGTGAAGGAGATGTGGTAGTGTTCTGGTGAAGGAGATGTGGTAGTGTTCTGGTGAAGGATATATGGTGTTCTGGTGAAGGAGATGTGGTAGTGTTCTGGTGAAGGAGATGTGGTAGTGTTCTGGTGAAGGAGATGTTGTAGTGTTCTGGTGAAGGAGATGTGGTAGTGTTCTGGTGAAGGAGATATGGTAGTGTTCTGGTGAAGGAGATATTGTTTTTTGGTGAAGGAGATATGGTGTTCTGGTGAAGGAGATATGGTAGTGTTCTGGTGAAGGAGATATGGTGTTCTGGTGAAGGAGATATGGTAGTGTTCTGGTGAAGGAGATGTGGTGTTCTGGTGAAGGAGATATGGTGTTTTGGTGAAGGAGATATGGTAGTGTTCTGGTGAAGGAGATATGGTGTTCTGGTGAAGGAGATATGGTAGTGTTCTGGTGAAGGAGATATGGTGTTTTGGTGAAGGAGATGTTGTAGTGTTCTGGTGAAGGAGATGTGGTAGTGTTCTGGTGAAGGAGATATGGTAGTGTTCTGGTGAAGGAGATATGGTAGTGTTCTGGTGAAGGAGATGTGGTAGTGTTCTGGTGAAGGAGATGTGGTAGTGTTCTGGTGAAGGAGATATGGTGTTCTGGTGAAGGAGATGTTGTAGTGTTCTGGTGAAGGAGATGTGGTGTTCTGGTGAAGGATATATGGTAGTGTTCTGGTGAAGGATATATGGTAGTGTTCTGGTGAAGGAGATGTTGTAGTGTTCTGGTGAAGGAGATGTGGTAGTGTTCTGGTGAAGGAGATATGGTAGTGTTCTGGTGAAGGAGATATGGTAGTGTTCTGGTGAAGGAGATGTGGTAGTGTTCTGGTGAAGGAGATGTGGTAGTGTTCTGGTGAAGGAGATATGGTGTTCTGGTGAAGGAGATGTTGTAGTGTTCTGGTGAAGGAGATGTGGTGTTCTGGTGAAGGATATATGGTAGTGTTCTGGTGAAGGATATATGGTAGTGTTCTGGTGAAGGAGATGTTGTAGTGTTCTGGTGAAGGAGATGTGGTAGTGTTCTGGTGAAGGAGATATGGTGTTCTGGTGAAGGAGATATGGTGTTCTGGTGAAGGAGATATGGTAGTGTTCTGGTGAAGGAGATGTGGTAGTGTTCTGATGAAGGAGATATGGTAGTGTACTGGTGAAGGAGATATGGTGTTCTGGTGAAGGAGATATGGTAGTGCTCTGGTGAAGGAGATATGGTAGTGTTCTGGTGAAGGAGATATGGTAGTATTCTGGTGCAGGAGATATGGTAGTGTTCTGGTGAAGGATATATGGTGTTCTGGTGAAGGATATATGGTGTTCTGGTGAAGGAGATGTTGTAGTGTTCTGGTGAAGGAGATGTGGTAGTGTTCTGGTGAAGGATATATGGTGTTCTGGTGAAGGAGATGTGGTAGTGTTCTGGTGAACGAGATGTGGTAGTGTTCTGGTGAAGGATATATGGTGTTCTGGTGAAGGAGATGTTGTAGTGTTCTGGTGAAGGAGATGTGGTAGTGTTCTGGTGAAGGATATATGGTGTTCTGGTGAAGGAGATGTTGTAGTGTTCTGGTGAAGAAGATGTG